>NW_028270170.1:16384268-16538252 GCF_037043375.1 Chiloscyllium plagiosum | reverse complement strand
ACTCACACAACATACATACACAAACACACACACACAAACACACACACAAACATACACGCAAACACACACACAAACATACACGCAAACAGACACACAAACATACATGCAAACACTCACACAAACATACATACACAAACACACACAAACATACACGCAAACACACACAACATACATAAACAAACACACACACAAACATACACGCAAACACTCACACAAACATACATACACAAACACACACACAAACATACATACACAAACATACACACAAACATACATACACAAACATACATACACAAACACACACACAAACATACATGCACAAACACACACACAATCCCCAACCTTTCCAAATTTAATCTGTCAAGTGCCCCACAAATCTCGTCTATGTCACTCAGTACCAAACAAGCTTGTCTTTTGTTTTCCTTTTATGGAAATTGATGACGAGAAGGTTAATGCAAAGGGCATGTGTGACATTAAACCCCTGATCTTACAGTACATACTGCATGAGAGCAGTGTCCTATCAAGGTTGAAATTTACTACTTGCTGTAAATGCCTTAACCCTCCCATAGTTGTCAGGTGCCGAAAATATATTGTAAGTTTGCAACTTTGAAGTGAGGATGTGATGACATGTATAAAAATAGTCACAAAATGAACTCCTTCCTGCTTCAAGGACAAGGTAAAATTCAAGATCAGTGAGGTAATGTGACACTCAAGGACTAAAGGTCATCATTGGAGAGGATGGAGGAGGCCTGTCACCAGGATGACATGTGCACACACACACATGCAAACATTTACGCAAACACACAATCACACAGACACAAACACAAACACACATACTCAAGCACACATGCAAATACTCACACAAACACAGATACTCACAAACACTCACACACAACCACATAAGCAAACACATATTTTGATTCTGACCTCCTGCCTGCACACTAAAATTAGGGAGGATGTGGGAAGCATGGTTCCTTGGTTGTTTCCTGTGCTCTAACTCCCTGTTTAAAGTAGCAAGAGGAAACCTTAGTGCTTAAGATAAGCCAGGTGATAAAATATTGCAAACAAAGATTGATTTCAATATAGAATAAAACCAAGTCATTAAACACACAGTGCTGCAATAAATACAACAAGAACAGGTCAGTCGGCAACAATGAAATAGCATGGTGGTCCTAGAGACAGACATCATAGATGGTGGCATTGTGGTAACATTATTGACTAGTGACCCAGAACCTCAAGCTAATGTTCTGGCACTTGATGAAATTTGAATCCGATGAAAATCTGGAGTAAAATGCTAGTCCAGTAGTGACTAGTATTAGTTACATTAATAGTAGCCATATAACTATTGTTGTAGAAACCAATCTGTATCATTTTCTTTCCTGTTATGGAAGGAAATCTGTCATTCTTACCTGGTGTGAACTACGTTTAACTCCAAACCTGCAGTAATATGGCTGCCTCTTATCTCCTAGTTAGGGAATAAACGCTGGCCTGGCCAGCGACACCCATATCCCATGGAATGAACAGAACAAATCTAGCTGTTTATTCTCCTTGTCATCAAGCCACCCCTTCACCCATGATCCATGTTTCTGACCACGTCCAGACTGGGATAATTGGAGGACCGCCCACCAACAGGCAGATAAGTTTTCTTGCTATCCAGTCAAGAAATTAATGACCTATCTTGCCCACTGGAGAGACAGGTAATTGGGGTGGTGTCAAATAGAGGCCCTTAAGTGGCCATTAATTGACCATTTGAAAACTTTAATTGACACCATTTGATTGCTGGCAAGTCTAGGTAATCGCCTATGGGTCTTGTCACCCAGCGTTTAATTGCAGGGGTGACAAGGAGGAGGTCAGTTTTTGACCGTGGCCAATTATTCCTGCTTCTCACCATTTCCAACCAGGGGAGATGGGGAGGGAGCATTCCACGCAAAAAGTCATTATGATGCAGTGGGCCATTCATCTATTCCATGACAGCTCTCTCTAGAGCAGTCAGATCATTCTCATTTCCCTGCTCTATCACTGTGTCCTTGAAAATTTATTTCCTTCAAGCATCCATTCCATTTCCTTTTGAAATTGTTCCTCATTTCAACTTCTACCTAGCAGTGCATTCCGGGTCATTACCATTCGAATAATAAAATAAAAATAAAATACTACATAAAATGTTTCGAGACCAATATGACTTCTTCAGAACTTTTTCAATTCTGAGGAAGTCATATTTGACTCAAAGTTAACTCTGTTTCTCTCTCTACAGATGCTGCAAGACCTGCTGAGTCTCTCCAACAATTTCTGTTTCAGTACTGCTTGATTAGTCCTGGGTATTTGTTACACTGTGCATTGACTCTGCTGTGGCAGGTGGGAGGGATATTAACAGAGCTGGTACTTTGTGTGAGTAACCACCATGTGTTTTTGTCTAATTCAGGGTCAAGCAGATCTCCTGAAGCATGCAAAAAATGAGGCGTTGGATAACCTGAGACAGATCCACTATGCAGCACAGTCTTGTGGCATCAGTAAGAATGGCTCAATGTCTCCAGACCTGTTCAGAACAAAGGGGATTCTGGAGAGCATTCCTGAAAGTGAAAATACAAGTGACAATGGGTCTTGCTGACCCCAACGGACATGGAAATGATAGGAAATTGTAAATAATACACACTTACACGTTCACATTCTTGCTTGAGCCCTCTCAGCCACTGACAGGTGATTTTGTTAGACATGTATTGGATTTGACAGTAGCCTTAATAACATTTCATCCTAGACACAAGGCCATGTACTCTGCAGTGGTGCTGCTTTTGGGAGTCACCACGACTCAGTGCTTGAGAGCAGTGCTAGTCTCTTAGTTGTATCAATGACAGCACACCCAAGTCAATGTGTGGCTCCCCAAGTTGCTCTCGGCGTAGTTATAATGGCAGGACTTGAATATAAGCCTGTAGTTCCTTCCACATGCAGTGAGCTCTTAATCTTAATTGTGCCACTGTGGACACTGGCTAAGTGGAAGCTAGCTCTTTCTCTATAGAAACCAAGGGGAAACAAAAGTCCATAGCATCAATAAATGTCAATGTTGAATAGTTGCATTTTAGTGAAATACTGTTACATGGAAGCTGGGGTACTGTCTCTGGATGGACACTTAGCGACAGATGGAGCAGCAGGTCTGCTGGAGGTCAAAGGCCCCATAATATTCTGGATACTTTCCAGGTATATTTCAGTAAGCAGGTATGATTGAGAAATCTTATGTTTCAGCTATTGACTCGGGATGGGTGACAATCCAGCCCAAACGATGTAACAAAATGTATCTGGAAGCTTTATTGTAGGTCAACCATGTGTGCCACATTCCCACCGATGTTTATCTCAGTTCGAATCTGAGATTGGAAATCGAGCTCCTTTTTTATCACCAGCAATGCAAAGCAATCATTATTTCAGTGGAGAGGAACAATGCGTGCCTCCACTGTAAATCAGTCACTGTGCTCCCATTTCAGTTTCACTTCAAAGGCACTCGTCAGATCCAAATCACTGTCTCAATTCCGGTTATTGTGACTAGACAGTTATAAGGAATCTCATTTCCACCCACCCAGTAATGTGCATCTGTGTAATAAAGCCATGCAAAATAATATTTATGTTTCTCATTCTGAATTTTGACATAAATGCTTTCTGAAATCTCGTTTGCCTGTTTACTTCAGCTGCTGAGCAGGAGTGAATGAAAGTCATTTACCACCTTAGCAGGAGTCATTTCAGGCACGTTAATAGTCATGACCTTTAAAACTAATGAACTACAATGCTGGTAGATACCTCTGGACTTGACACAGCGGTAGCATTTGACCACCCATGTATAAAGAAGATGGGCAGAAGAATTTTATTTTAGTATTTTAGTTTTTTGTTGAGTTTTCCAGTGATGTCATTATGCTGCTATTAAAGAAAAAGCATTATAAATAAAGTAACTGTTCTTCCAGCTATATGGAGTGTAATACTTGGCACAATTCAGCGCGAACAGAAGGAATTGGTTGAAAATGAGTGATTGCCATGCATTCACTGATGCAGCCAACTGTGCTGTGATTAAAAATTATTTTTTTCTCTAATGGAATAGAAATTGCAGGTTACAAAATGCCAGCCATGTGAGAAATCTTTCGAATTTTTGAGTGAATAAACATCTTTGCCCAACATGACAAGAATGTGTAACTCACTCCCACTGGTTGAAGTGAATTGTATATCAGCATCTAAGGGGATTCTAGACAAGCATGCAAGGGAAAAGGGAGGGTTTTTGTGGTGCAGTGGTAGTGAACCTATTTCTGAGCTAGAAGATCCATGTTCAAGCCCCACTTGTCCCAGAGGTATATCACAGCATGTTCAAACAGGTTGATTAAACCATGGGAGAAAAGAGAATGGGAGTCATGATGGTAGATTTAGATTGAAAGGATGGGAGAGGACACAAGACTGGTTATGCTGAATGCTCTTTTTTTGTATGCTGTGAATCTTATATAATTTACTATTCCAATCTCTTAACTGGTTTTTGCTTAAGAAAGGACTGTTATGGACCAACAACTCAGAATTCATGACTTTAAAATCATTGGCAATCAGTCCAGAGAATAAACAAGCAGATTGTTTTTCACTCTGTTGTCAAGATCAGGGCTGTTTAAACTGAAAGGTGGTGGAAGTTACTTCTGTAATTAATTTTAAAGGACAGTTTGGCAGGCACTTGGGATTGAGAGACTTTCAAGGTTGCAAATGGGGATGTGGGACTAAGCACAACTGCTGTTAAAGATACCTCCATGATAACATTATGTGATAACATTATGCTCCTATAAGGTAGCATGCTGTAAATTAAACCCCGTGGAGTCACCCCAAATGTTAAAATATTATTTTTTTCCTTTTACAAGTATGCACAGTGCCCCAATTTACCTTTCTTACCACGGCTGATAGAAAGCCAGGTTTCTGTATTTGTTCAAAGAATTTTTCTCTATTGTAAATAATTAGACTATAGCTACAGGTAAACAGATATAAAGGCATCATTAGCATATAACATTACTAACTAAAACTCAACTCCCCTATGAACTCCCCCTTACACACACACACAGACACACACACACACACATGAACAAAGAGGGAAACTAGATTATTGGCAAAGGAAGAAAAACTGGAAAGTCAGCTCAGTGACCTTTACTTCTCAGTTCTGATGTTGAAATGATCCTTCATCAGTTGGTCAGGCCCTTGGTATTCTGTTGTCTTCCTCTGGGTGCTTCCACTGGTTGTAAGAAGTACAGAGTGACTGGGTCACTTAGAAAATGTCTCTGATTTATTGATTCAAAAGTCCCAGCTCACAGCGACTGCTACAAGGTAGGTAACTGGTTTTCTTCATGTTAACACTGAGTTTCTGACAGCAGAGAACAAGCAGCTTCTGGGCTGCAAGAAGATCAACACACTTCTTTCCATATCTCTCACCCCCTCCCCCCCCCCCCCCCCCCCAATCCCGGGTCTTTGTAACTTGTTTCCAGCTCCAAGCTGCTCAGTCTCCTGAGAACCAATCAATCTCTTGTTGTCAACAAGAACAGCAGCAGTACACTCCCTCAGATCCAGATTATTTGCAAACTGAATGTCCATTGCTGCTTGTTCAAACAGTTGATTACAATGTCTACCTTGGGTATCGGATTTCTTGCTTTTAAAATTACAGCCACTCTTTCAAACACTGATTTTTACAAACTGTTCTTTCTCATTTAAGTCACCAGTTTTTAAAATGACAAAAATAAATAGACACAGTCTTTACAACAAGCAGAATGGCCATCATTTATGGTGCACGTTTCTATGATAGTAGTCGATGAAAAGCTATCAGATTAACCATTTATTAATATATTTTAGGATTTTGAATACTACCTCTTTTATTTGTACAGCATCTTCTGGATGCAACATTATAACTTTCCTGCTTTGAATTTCTATAGATGGCATGATGACTTAATGCTATTTTTCATTTCAGCTTCACAGTCATTCAATCTGCAGAAGGTTCTAGACTGAGCTGTGAATATGGATTCTTCTGGATAGTGAACCTGCGCTAACCACAGCCTGTATAGAGTTTATTTATCTAAAGGTACCTTTGATAGGTCCTGTTATTCATCACTCCTGGTTACTGTGACATGGTGGAACCACATTTCTGTAATGATACTTCCAATCATCAATAATCTTGAAATCTCAAGATGGGATTCCTTACTAGCTTCCACCTTCAAGAGTTCAGCATAAGATTTGCAGTCGAGAAGATTGGCACAGTTGTGTCTTTCTTTCCCAATGTGTCTTTTCAAGTGTTTTTCAAAGTGTACAGTGAGAATTTCTTTTGGGGTTCTCCTCATCAGCAGCTATAACTGCAGGGGAAGTTCGAAGGAAATGATTGCTTAACTGGACAGAGTTAACAAGAACAGCAGCAGTACACTCCCTCAGATCCAGATTATTTGCAAACTGATTTTCCATTGCTGCTTGTTCAAACGGTTGATTACAATGTCTACCTTGGGTATCGGATTTCTTGCTTTTAAAATTACAGCCACTCTTTCAAACACTGATTTTTACAAACACCAGGTTATAGTCCAACAGGTTTATTTGTAAGCACTAGCTTTCAGAGTGCCACTCCTTCAGCACCACCTGATGAAAGCTAGTGCTTACAAATACAGCTGTTGGACTATAACCTAGTGTTGTGTGATTTTTAACTTTGTCTACACCAGTCCAGCACCAGCACTTCCAAGTCATAACTGGACAGGAACCACATAAACAGAGCTTCTGCTAATCTATTTTCAAGGTTATGATGTCCAGTTAGGAGTATCCTGGAGAACATTCTAATCATTAGTTTTATTTTTACGTTCATTAGATGTGGATGTCACTGACAGGGGATCAATATTTATTGCCCATACCTAAGATGGCAATGAGCTCCCTTTTGAATACAACCAATTGGATTGTAAGCCTGTTTCATTAAAAAAATAACTACACAATCTGGAATCACAGAATGGTCACACGAGATAAAGACTACAGATTTCCTAAAAAGCATCAGTGAATCAAGGGATTTTTTTTTCACAATAATCTGATAGTTTCATGGTTGCCATTACAGATATTAGCATTCTTTAAAATCATGATTGACTTATTAAATTAAATTTGAATTTGACATCAATGGTCAGATTCAAACTGATGTCTGTGGATCAATATTCCTGGGTTCTGGATAGTTAGTCTTGGAATATGTTGATTAACACCCCAACCACCACCTAAACATTGACTACTGATGTGCAGTGGCAGCAATGTTTATCATCTACAAGATGCACTGCAGCAATTCACCAAGGCTCCTTGACAGCACTTTCGGAACCCGTGACCTCTACCACATGGAAGACATGAGCAGCAGATGTGTAGAATGCTGCCATTGACAATTGCTCTCCAAGCCATGCACCACCTTGCCCTAGAGCTACTTAGCTGTGCCTTCTCTGTTGCTGGCTCACAGGCCTGGAACTCACTGCCTAGCAGCACCGTGGATGTATTTACAGGGTTCAAAAAATTGGTTCACCACTTGCTGCTCAGGGACAATACAGGATCGGCAATAATTAATTATCTAGCCATCATCACACACATCCCATGAATGATTAAATAAGCATCACAACATTATTACTGTAACCCCTAATAAGGGTTGATACAATTGAATGTAACATGCTGGGGTGGGAGGTAAACCTTTGTACACTTTGCAACACAGCACTTTTGATCCTAGAGAGATTAATTGGAGTGTATACCAACTAACAGATGGTTGGACAGATGTGTCACAACATATTATTCCAATGTTGTTCTTTGCAGGTTGCCATTGCATTCTCCCAGCAACATTTCCTCCATATTTTTCTTTGTCCTGTACAGACCTCTGAATTCCTTGCATGCCAGCATCTTCCAAAAGTGTAAGTCATGTGGTAGCATGACAATCCACCATGCATGGGGCTTCCCAGTAGCTACTTAACAGCAGAGCTCAGAGAGACGTTGCTCTCCAGTAGATACCAATGGATTGAGTCATTGTTAGCAGGGAGGAGTAGGTCTGCATTGATAACATTCTCCTCGATTGGAATTTTTAAGAAGCCCTGAAAAGGTCATGGATTGTTTCCTGCTTTTGCACAGAATCTGAGTTTGCAGGGTTCTGAAACAAAATCCAAGAAATTGAGATGTACATCTGAATGACTGGAATATGCTTTGATTCTGAATTTCAACTCAGTTTGGAAGCCATAGATCATCCTGCCGCACATTCTATGCCATAGCTTGCTTTTATTTTGGCTAGTACCAAATATTTATTGATATAATCGGTCTTCAGCAAGGCAGAGTGTGTCCCTGACTATAATTACATTAAAAGTAGAGGACTATCCAATTACTAAGAGATCCAAATGGGAATAACGTTTTTTTCTTAATTTCTGGCATCTTTCTTACTGTGATCTGAATTGCACTCTCTGTTTCTTGCTGGGATTCTTAATTATGGGATGCATTCGTCTTTTGACATGTTACCCAAGTGGCTGTTATTTAAATAGGGAGTTTGAAAATGAGTGAGCAGCTTGTTCCTACATTAGAACATATTCACTGAGGTCTGAGCATGGTCCTGTGTCTCCATGCACAGTTTCAGCAGAAGTAGTTTAATTATCATCAGAAACAGGAAATTAGTTTCAATTTCTATTGTTTTGGGAATGGAGAAAAAGAAACCATCTTGTTGAAAGTTTCTTAGCGTATTAGAGTCATAGGGCATGGAAACAGGCCTTTCAGCCCAACTCATCCATGCTGACCCGGTTTCCTTGGCAGTTAACTGTCGATCAGCACCTATCTGCTGCATTGCCTATGGCAATACCTCTAGCAAAAAGAGTCAATTTGCCAACCAATCAACATATTCTTCTCGTACAGTACAAAAATGTTGTTCAACTTTGTGTTGGGATTCTGGTGAATTGTCCTGATATGCACAAGACAAATCTTCATCAAAATTTGTTTTTTTTTCAGCAATACTCGAAAGAATTTTCTTTTTCTTCTTGCCCCATTAACCAAATTTCATTTATGGCAACCTACCATATTTCAACAGATGAGATTATTTTGGATAAGGGTTGAAGCTTATTGTGTTCTAGACCTTGTGCCTCAACTATTCCCTGTCATTACATTCTACAGCATAGAAGGAGACCATTTAGCCCATCATGCCAGTGCTAGATCTTTGAAGGAGCAATTCAGTTAGTACCACTCCCCCATTCCTTCTTCCTGTCTTGCAGACTGTTTCTTTTTTGAGTATATATCCAATGGTCTTGCTGTATAAGCTCATTTTCTGTTTGGGTAGCACACATGTTATTCCAAATTGAAGTTAATTATATAACATGAATATGTATCAAGATTTTGTATATAAATACACATGTACAGATTTATCTTTGAAAATACCTGAGACCTGTAACATGCTGCTAAAGTGTGGCAACAAATGTTTTAACTGAGGTTTGGACAATTCCCAGGCACTGAAAAACGTGATTAGACAAAGATACTGCTCTTGAGCTCCCACGGCAGAATTGGCCATTTTCATTAAAAACCTCTAAGTTCTCACCAGCATTACAGTGGAAGAGTGGCAAAACTTCACAACTAACACATCAATAAATTCCAACATTGCATCAATGAATCTTTGCTGAATAATTTACACACTGGATGGACTGAGGTGTCTCAATTTTTTTTAGATTACTTACAGTGTGGAAACAGGCCCATCGGCCCACCAAGTCCACACCGACCCACTGAAGTGCAACACACCCAGACCCATTCCCCTACATTTATCCCTTCACCTAACACTACGGGCAATTTAGCATGGCCAATTCACCTAACCTGCACATTTTTGGATTGTGGGAGGAAACCGGAGCACCCAGAGGAAACCCACGCAGACACAGGGAGAATGTGTAAACTCCCCATAGAGAGTCGCCTGAGGCGGGAATTGAACCCAGGTCTCTGGTGCTGTGAGCCAGCAGTGCTAACCACTGTGCCGCTGTTATTTAAATAGGGAGTTTGAAAATGAGTGAGCAGCTTGTTCCTACATTAGAACATATTCACTGAGGTCTGAGCTTGGTCCTGTGTCTCCATACTTTGTCAAATGGAAATCAGGACTATGTGACTATAACCTTCATCTTGTAGACCACATTTGTTGCGAGAACACTCCTGACAAATCTATGTAAGATGTATTTGGGCCTTTGGGTCATTAACAGGGTCCATTTTGCTAATTAAACTGCAAAGGATGATTCCAGGGCCAATTTCAAATCTCTCCATGCCTGCCAAAAATTGCATGTGCCCCGACTGATTGTTTTACCTGGTTTGTTCCCACCACCACACCCAAACTACTGGGTCCTTCCCACTTCACTCCCCTGTGCTCCCCTGGCTCTCTACGCTTCCAAGCCCAGTCCTACTCCTTACCTCTCCCTGTCCCCCCACTGACTCATTTCCACTGGTCCTGAGACTCCATACAAGCTGCCCATTCTCCTGCTCCCCTCCTTTGCACTGTGGATTTAGACAAGGAAAACTGCTGACCTGACACACAACTGCGCGAGGCCAACTCATCTTGAAATGAGCACGGTGAGATTCTTATGCATCACTGACATTTTTCCTGTAGGGAGGAGATACTTTTCAAAAGGTTTTATGTTGATACGTATTCATGGTTCAAGTATAAACCTGCCAAGGTCACAAGAGGCTCTAAACAATACAAATACAACTTTATCTCTGCATCTTCAGGAAATTGAGATTTCACATACTATCTAATAAAGTAATCCTCCCTGCCATGTTTCTCAGGCCCCTCCCCACTTGCTTATTCCAGTTAGATAAGTAAATTAAAAACTGGAGTTTCAAAACTGCATCTGGTATTGAATCCCTACAGGGGCTCCAAAATACTTTGCCCATTTCTCCATTGCTTATTCTGGTTTGATAAGTAAATAGAAACTGGAATTTTCAAAATTGTTTCTGGTAGAAATGAATCATCTCAGCTAAAAATAATAGCATGGCTATAGCTTCAGCCTTCCAAATTTTGTCCATTCAGAATGTTTTATTATGAATGAAATCCAGGTGTTCTTGCCCAAATCTTGATCTTGATATCAAACAGCTTCAAATTGTGGAATGAAGCCTAATAATAGATATTCCCTGGATAATTCTTCCTGCAATTTACTGTAAGCCTAGAGCGACTGCACAGCAGTAGATGTAATAAAGAAATGTAAAGGAAAATTTATATCCTTCCATTGCTCTGAAGTATACCCAAAGGCTTGATATACAATAGATCTCTTGACAATGCAGAGATTTTCAGTGAGCAAATGTAGTGACTCAATAAATATTTGACAAAAATTGTACTCTGAAGCTGTGGAGAGACTTAGTATGATGAAGTACTCCATTATTTAGCAGTGTATAATTTAAGTAGATGGCATCACTTTTGTTTGTAAGTAAAACTGTGTTTTAGAAATTACTGCTATATAATGTCCATTAACAATTTAAATAACTTGAGAAGTTAAAGCCATTGCAAAGTTTAATTGAATTCCTGTTCTAGTTAACTAAATACAATAATTTCCATGGTTCTTACAAGCTCCTATCCTAATAACTGTGGATTATTTAATGTCATTTTTAAAATGTCCAGTATTTCATTTCTCAGTAAACAGTCTAAATCTCTTGTGGTCAGTTGATGCTGTTTACGACCCCTGCCCTAGTATGTATATATTGTCTTTTCATAATCAGTGGATATAAAGGCAATGTAACCAGTTTAAAAGTAAAGATATGAACTGCTGCATAAAATCCAATTTAAATAATAAAATGTTCACACTTAAAAAACTCTTCTTAAATGGTCGTAAAACCAGTTGAAGGAATTCAACAAACATGGGTCAATCCTGTAAAAATTACTTGGGTTTTCCAAATATTAATATCTCTTCTTGATCTGGCTGGAATTTGAATCTGAAACTGTGCATGAATCAATGGGAAAAGCAAACCAGGCATGTTGTAATTGGAACTGTAGTTTCACTCTGACTATACGCTAAATTTAACACTACAACTTCATTATTATTTGGCTTTTTAATTTAGGCCAGCTCTGCATGTGCAGAGGTATGACCAGTTAGATCTAAATTATAAAAAGGGAAGAGTAATTATTTATGCCAATCACATTCAATATTTGTACACTCAGGATTAAAAATGCCCCGCAAATTAAATGTTTTTTGTTCATTCATGGGATGTGGGTATCGCAAGCTGGGCCAGCATTCATTGCATTAAACTAGCTGCTCTTGGGACAGCATGGTGACACAGTGGTCAGCACAGCCAGGGATCCAGGTTCAATTCCTGCCTTGGGTGACTGTCTGTGTGGAGTTTGCACATTCTCCCTGTGACTGTGTGAGTTTCTGCTGGGTGCTCAGGTTTCCTCCCACAATCCAAAGAGGTGAAGGCTAGGTGAATTGGCCATGCTAAATTGCCCATAGTTAGGGGTGAATATGAGGAATGGGTCTGGGTAGGTTACTCTTTGGAGGGTTGGTATGGACTCATTGGGCGAAAGGGCCTGTTTCCATCCTGTAGGGAATCTAATCTAACCTTGAGAAGGTGGTGGTGAGCTGCCTTCTTAAGTTGCTGCAGGCCTTTTTGTTCTAGGTTAGACCAACAATGCAGTTAGAGGTGAATTTCCAGAATTTTGACCCAATGACACTGAAGGAACAAGATATATTTCCCAGTAAGCATAATGATTGGCTTGGAGAGGATCATGCAGGTGATATTATCTTGTAGATAGTACACACTGCCCATACTGGGTATTGGTGATGGAGAGGGTGACTGTTTATGGATGTGGTACCAATCAAGAATGCTGTTTTGCTTGGATGGTGTCAAGCTGTTGAAGATTGTTTGAACTGCATTGTTTCCAGGCAAGTGGAAAGTATTCCATCACACCTCTGATACATGCTCGGGGGAGTCAGAGGTGAGTTACTCACTGCAGGATTCCTAGCCCCTGACCTGTGGTTGTAGACACAGTATTTACATAACTAGTCCATTTTAGCTTCCAAACAAAGGTAACACCCAGGATGTTGATTGTGTGGGATTCAGTGATGATAATGCCATTGAATTTGAAGGGGTATTATTTAGATTCTCTCGCAGAGATAATCATTGTCTGGCACTTGGATGATGTAACTGTAACTTACTACTTGTTACCTGAATCTTTGTCCAGGTCTTGCTGTATTTGGACACAGACTGCTTCAGTCTGAACAGTGCTGAATATTGTACAATCCATAAGCAAATATACCCACTTCTGACCTTATAATAGAGGGAAGGTAATTGATGAAGCAGCTGAAGATGGTTGGGCCTAAGACATTACCCTGAGGAACTCCTGAAGAGATATCCTGGAGTTGAAATAATTGACCTCTAACAACCATAACCATCTTCCTATCTGCTAGGTATAACTCCAAACAGGAGAAAATTTTCTCCCGGTTCCCATTGACTCCAGTTTTGCTCAAGCTCCTTGATACTAACACCATTAACTGATGGCACTCTCACTTCACCTTTGGAACTCAACTATTTTTCTCCATGATTGGACCAAGGCTGCAATGAGGTCAGGAGCTGAGTGGACCTGGCTGAACTTAAACAGAGCATTAGTAAGCAGGTTATTGCTAAGCAGGTGCTGCTTAATAGCTTTGGTGAAGACACCTTCCATCACTTTACTGATGATCAAGTGTAGACTGATGGGGCAGAACTTGGTTGAGTTGAATTGCTCCTGCTTTTTGTGTATGGACATAGCTTGGCAATTGTCAGGGAGATACCAGTGTTGAAGCTGTACTGGAGCAGCTTGGCTAGGGAAGTGGCAAGATCTGAAGCACAGTTCTCAGTACTATTACTGAAATGTTGACAGAACCCATAGCCCTTGCAGTATCCAGTACTTCACGCTATTTCTTGATGTTATATGGAGTTAGTCGACTTTGTTAAGGATTGTGAAGCTGGGGACCTCTGGAGAAGGTCAAGGTGGATCATCTACTTCTGGCTGAAGGTTGTTGCGAATTCTTCATCTCTATTCTAGCTCGAATTGCTGCACCTCTCATTTACAAGAGAATTGACTATTACATTTAATCTGTTCTTTTTGAGAGTATATTTCATTTTTTATTAGGATCCGCACCACATTTTTCACTAATTTTCTTTCCCATTTTGCCTTCCTGTTTTTCCAGTCCCAGAAATGAAGACAGATTAACCTGCAGCCATGATTAATATCACTTTGGACCAATTCTTAGACAAAAGAAACAGAAGCAAAGACATACCATTCATTTCTTTTAGAGTCATAATATCTCTAATGTCTGCAGAACATATCTCTTTTCCATTTTCCATTGATTAATATTTCACTTCCTTTTACTGTCACATCCACAAGACATTGTTAAAAATCACACAACACCAGGTTAGAGTCCAACAGGTTTGTTTGGAAGCACTAGCTTTCTGAGCACCGCTCCTTATCAGTTGGTTGTGGAGGTTAAGATTATGCTGACATAATTTATAGTCAAGGATGGGCTTTTGGACAAGCAACAACGCAGAGTGGCTGAGCAGAAGCTGATAGCAAAGTTCGGTATCCATGGGAATGGCCTCAACAGGACCCTGGGTTCATGTCATACTACAGGTGATCCCACTGCACGATACACACTCTCTCTCTCTCTCTCTCTCTCTCTAGACCATAGAACATAGAACAATACAGCACAGAACAGGCCCTTCAGCCCACGATGTTGTGCCGAACATTTGTCCTAGCTTAAGCACCTATCCATGTACCTATCCAATTGCCGCTTAAAGGTCACCAATGATTCTGACTCTGCCACTCCCACAGGCAGCGCATTCCATGCCCCCACCACTCTCTGGGTAAAGAACCTACCCCTGACATCCCCCCTATACCTTCCACCCTTCACCTTAAATTTATGTCCCCTTGTAACACTCTGTTGTACCCGGGGAAAAAGTCTCTGACTGTCTATCTATTCCTCTGATCATCGTATAAACCTCTATCAAGTCACCCCTCATCCTTCGCCGTTCCAACGAGAAAAGGCCTAGCACTCTCAACCTATCCTCGTACGACCTATTCTCCATTCCAGGCAACATCCTGGTAAATCTCCTCTGCACCCTCCCCAAAGCTTCCACATCTTTTCTAAAATGAGGCGACCAGAACTGCACACAGTACTCCAAATGTGGCCTTACCAAGGTCTTATACAGCTGCAACATCACTTCACAACTCTTGAATTCAATCCCTCTGCTAATGAATGCTAATACACCATAGGCCTTCTTACAAGCTCTATCCACCTGAGTGGCAACTTTCAAAGATTTATGAACACAGACCCCAAGATCCCTCTGCTCCTCCACCTTACTAAGAACCCTACCGTTAACCCTGTATTCTGCATTCTTATTTGTCCTTCCAAAATGGACAACCTCACACTTGACAGGGTTGAACTCCATCTGCCACTCCTCAGCCCAGCTCTGAATCATATCTAAGTCCCTTTGCAGCCGATAACAGCCCTCCTCACTATCCACAACTCCACCAATCTTCGTATCGTCTGCAAATTTATTGACCCACCCTTCGACTCCCTCTTCCAAGTAATTAATAAAAATAACAAACAGCAGAGGACCCAGAACTGATCCCTGCGGAACTCCACTAGTAACTGGGCTCCAGGCTGAATATTTACCATCTACCACCACTCTCTGACTTCGACCGGTTAGCCAGTTCTCTATCCAACTGGCCAAACTTCCCACTATCCCATGCCTCCTGACTTTCCACATAAGCCTACCATGGGGAACCTTATCAAATGCCTTACTAAAATCCATGTATACTACATCCACTGCTCTACCCTCATCCACATGCTTGGTCACCTCCTCAAAGAATTCAATAAGACTTGTAAGGCAAGACCTACCCCTCACAAATCCGTGCTGGCTGTTCCTAATCAAGCAGTGTCCTTCTAGATTCTCATAAATCCTATCCCTCAGTACCCTTTCCGTTACTTTGCCTACCACCGAAGTAAGACTAACTGGCCTGTAATTCCCGGGGTTATCCCTATTCCCTTTTTTGAACAGGGGCACAACATTCACCACTCTCCAGTCCCCTGGCACCACCCCCATTGACAGTGAAGACAAAAAGATCATTGCCAACAGTTCTGCAATTTCCTCTCTTGCTTCCCACATAATCCTAGATATATCCTGTCAGGCCCGGGCGACTTGTCTATCCTCAAGTTTTCAAAATGCCCAACACATCTTCCTTCCTAACAAGTATCTCCTCTAGCTTACCAGTCTGTTTCATACTCTCCTCTTCAACAATACGGTCCCTCTCATTTGTAAATACTGAAGAAAAGTATTCATTCAAGACCTCTTCCTATCTCTTCCGACTCAATACACAGTCTCCCACTACTGTCCTTGATCGGACCTACCCTCGTTCTCGTCATTCTCATGTTTCTCACATACGCATAAAAGGCCTTGGGGTTGTCCTTGATCCTACCCGCCAAAGATTTTTCATGCCCTCTCTTAGCTCTCCTAATCCCTTTCTGCAGCTCCCTCCTGGCTATCCTGTATCCCTCCAACGCTCTGTCTGAACCTTGTTTCCTCAATCTTATGTAAGCCCCCTTCCTCCTCCTTACAAGACATTCAACCTCCCTCGTCAACCAAGGTTCCCTCACATGACCATCTCTTTCCTGCCTGACAGGTACATACATATCAAGGACACGTCATATCTGTTCCTTGAAAAAGTTCCACATTTCAACGACATCCTTCCCTGACAGCCTGTGCTCCCAATTTATGCTCCTCAGATCCTGTCTTGCAGCATTGTATTTACCCTTCCCCCAGTTGTAAAACCTGCCCTGTTGCACGCACCTATCTCTCTCCATAACCAAGGTGAAAGTCACAGAATTGTGGTCACCATCACCAAAATGCTCACCCACTAACAAGCCCATCACTTGTCCCGGTTGGTTACCAAGTACCAAATCCAATATGGCCTCCTCTCTGGTCAGACAATCTACATACTGAGTTAGAAAAGCTTCCTGGACACACTGCACAAACACCGCCCCGTCCAATCTACTTGATCTAAAGAGCTTCCAATCAATATTTGGGAAGTTGAAATCGCCATGACTACTACCCTGTGGCTTCTGCACCTTTCCAAAATCTGTTTCCCAATCTGTTTCTCCACATCTCTGCTGCTATTGGGGGGCCTATAGTAAACACCCAACAAGGTGACTGCTCATTTCCTATTTCTGACTTCAGCCCATACTACCTTCAAAGGCAGATCCCCCTCGAACTGCCTTTCTGCAGCCGTTATACCAATTCTAATTAGCAATGCCACCCACCTCTCCTTTTTTACCCCCCCCCCCCTAATATTACTGAAACAAGATTAGGGGGGGGGGTTTCTGTGATGGCCACAACATCGTAGTCCCAAGTACCGATCCACGCCTTAAGTTCACCCACCTTATTTCTGATACTCCTTGCGTTGAAGTATACACACTTGAGTCCATCTCTGTGTCCGCAAGTTTTCCCTGTCAGTGCTACCTTCTCCACAGCCTCACTACATTCTTGGACACCCTGAAAAACAGCTAACATACTTGTTGGACTACAAGTCCGGATCCCATCCCCCTGTCAAATTAGTTTAAATCCCCCCGAAGAGTGCTAGCAAACCTACCTCCCAGGATATTGGTGCCCTTCTGGTTCAGGTGAAACCCATCCTGCTTGTACAGGTCCCACCTTCCCCAGAATGCAGTCCAATCGTCCAAATACCTGAAGCCCTCCCTCCTACACCATCCTTGCAGCCACGTGTTCAACTGCACTCTCTCCCTATTCCTTGCCTCACTGTCACGTGGCACCGGCAACAACCCAGAGATGACGACTCTGTCCGTCCTAGCTTTTAGCTTCCAGCCTAACTCCCTTCTCTCTTCTGTCTCTCTCACACACAGAGACACTCCTATGTACTCACGCACCCACATAGACCCTCCCTCATACCCCATCACACTCATACTTAACCAAGCTTACCCACACACACATATACACACACTGTATTACATACACTCACACATACACACACATGCACACTCAATCTATCATTCCCACAGTGCACACATTTAAGCTTATGGGGTGAATTTGGTTTTTCAGAATTCCATTTTATTTTGCTCAAAAACTGCATGAATCCATGTAAAACTCTGTAAAACTGTGCAGAGGGTATGTCAGGCTGACATAGCATTGGGACACAGACTGACTTCACACCTATTGCTTAAAAAGCTGAGCTATCTTGAGAAAGTTAAAAATCACACAACACCAGGTTATAGTCCAGGTTTATTTGGAAGCACTAGCTCTTGAAGTGCTGCTTCTTCATCAGGTGGTTGGACTCTTTGGCTATAGATTCTGTGAGCATGATCTTAGCCTCCATCACCACGTGATGAAGCAATGGTGCTCCAAAAACTAGTGCTTCTAAATAAACCTGTTGGACGATAACCTGGTGTTTTGTGATTTTTAACTTTTTCCACCCCAGTCCAGTACCGGCACTCCAAGTCATCCACAAGTCATGACAGACATTATAAATTGTTTTTAAAACAATGTTTTTAATGAACTTTGCTGGCCATGAAACATGGCTGACTTCAATCATATGATGTGAGTTGAGAGGAGTTCCGGAAAGTTCCAATAGTAATTAGAGCAGTTAGATACTGTCCTTCTGGAACACACACCTTTCATTGGGTGAACATTGCAATCAACAAACACAAAAACACAGCAGCTAGTGTGTCTCCCCAGTAGGTGTTCTTCTTGTTATTCTTGGGGAGATGCTAATAATCCCAGATAGTTCCAAAAGTGAGCAATGAACCCTTGACAAGAGAGATCAAAACTAACTGCGGTGAAACGAACACTGTAATCATCATGACACGTAATGAAAACTATCCTTGTCCCTGAAAAGCTTCATTGCACCCTCTTCAGGCTGCTGATAACATTGACTCTGTTAAGAATCTAACCAGTTGGTAATACACAGCCATACCTCAGGCTGATAGCTAACTCTGCCTCAAATCTAAATTTCCCTGTTTCTCTTGAAATTTCTGTCATCACCTGAAAAGTGGACCAAGTCGCTGTGCACCAACCTCATATTGATATGCCTTTGTCACAATGAAAAGGAATCCTGCAGCTCCTGACTTTGAGATAGCTGAATCCATCTGAATCTGATTTATTATGGGAAAGAATCTTCTGGTTGTTAACTTACTGGATCCTGGCATGCAAGTGAATTAATATCTTTATGTTATTCTATGTTATTCTAGTAAACTCTTTTCTTATCATTTTTTCTTTGTTTATTTTGTCCTTTTGTGCTTGTGCGTGAACGTGTTGCAATAATCATTCCTTTACACTCGAGTCTGAATGCAGAACCAAATCATAATTCTGATTTAACCCTAAAAGGATTTTGCTATCATCGAGTCATAGAGACATACAGCACAGAAACAGACCCTTCAGTCCAACTCACCTATGCCAACCAGATATCCTAAATTAATCTAGTCCCATTTGCCAGCATTTGGCCCATAAACCCTCTAAATCCTTCCTATTCATTTACCCATCCAGATGTGTTTTAAATTTGTAATTGTAACAGCCTCCGTCACTTCCTTTGACAGCTCATTCCATACATGCACCACCCTCTGTGTGAAAATGTTGCCCTTTAGGTCTTTTTTAAATCTTGCCCCTCTCACCCTAAACCTATGCCCTCCAGTTTTGAACTCCCCTACCTTGGTGAAAAGACCTTGCTATTCACTCTATTTATTCCTCTCACGATTTTATAAACCTCAATAACCCCTCAGCCTCTAACGTTCCAGAGAAAACAGCCCAAGCCTATTCAGCCTGTCCCAATAGCTTAAATCCTCCAACCCTGGCAACATCCTTGTAAATCTTTCTTAACCCTTTCAAGTTCACTAGCTCTTTCCTATAGCAGGGTGGCCAGATTTGAATGCAGTACAGGTTGTTCTGCTGTAATGCGACAGTTGCATTGCTCTGCAACCTCACACTAAGGAAAGTTGCACTGTCGAGGATCGCTAAAGGAAATCTCTAGACCCGTTCAGTAAAACATTTTCATTATCCAAACAAACATCCACAAATCGTCAATCATACTTTAGCCAATTCGTGTTGACTAAACGCACGTTACACCAGAAAGACATGTATTCCAAAAGTAGTCTAACCAATGTCCTGTACAGCGACTTTAAAATTTGATTTCACAAAGGGGTTTGGGAAAACATTTGACAGCCTGTTTCAAATGAGGAAGAAAAGAATTAAAAATTAAAACCACTTTGCTTACTGGGGGTAAGGTGAGGAGATTAAAGAGTTCTGTCTGACTCATTTCCAGTCTAGAACAACACATGTTCCCTGGACTTAGCAAACAATGAATGGTTCAGCTTTAATGAAGGATATGTGATACACACAGTGCGAATAAGTTAAGTAGAAATGTTAAGGCTTATTGCAGTTACCCAGTTACATTTATCCTGTTATTGTATCTCTCAGTTTTAAGATAACATTGTCTAGAATCTGAAATAACACATCTTATTACACATTATTAAGATGTGAGTCAAGAAACTAACCCTCTTACTCATCTATCCTGATGAATCTTAAATATTATTAGAGCAGTATTGTATATCAGTGGAAAACTATTTTTTGCCATTATTCTCTACTTATTTGTTCTCAGCCTGAGGTTGCCAGAACAAGATTAGTTTAAGTAGACATCCTACTATCCAAATTCAAGATTATATAAGCAGTCAGAATTCCAAAGTTGATGAAATGCCATGAAAAATCTTGAATAGGAATTGATGGTTACTTTATTACAGCCGTATTTGAGATCTGGCAAGTACTAAAGTTACTCTTTTAATTCCATATTTGGAGATCGATGTCCTTGCATGGAGGATGTGATGGCCTGAATAGGTTTTGTCCTTCTCTGTTATACCTATGCATCCTTATATGCTCTCAACATTCCAATAGTAGCTGCTAAGTGCAACAATGATAGGAATATCCCTGTGGATGGTTTACTGAATGAACAAAAGCCAAATGTCAAAAGTCATTGGGTTTGGAGATAAATCATTCTGGTTTAACGTGCATTTTGTCATCACACATTGACTATAATGCAATTGACAAATTGTAGACATTGTTTGGATAATGCAAACTTTCTACTGAATGGATATAGCAATTGTCTAGAGCGCGAGGTTGCAGAGGAAAGCAACTGTCGTGTAATAGCAGAACGACTGGTATACAGCACAGAAACAGACCCTTCAGCCCAACTTAACCATGCCGACCAGATATCCTAAAAAAAGGCAAATTCCTGTCAGCATTTGGCCCATCTCTCTCAAAACCCTGTCTATTCATGTTTTTTATCCAGATGTTTTTTAACTGTTATAATTGTGCCAGCCTCCAGCACTTCCACTGGCAGCTCATTCCATACACATACCACCCAATGCGTGAAAATGTTGTCCCGAGGATCCCTTTTAAATCTTTCCCCCCTCACCTTAAACCTATGCCCTCTAGCACTGAGCCTTGTGGCACATCACTGGTCACAAGCCTCTAGTCCAAAAAACAATCTTCCATCACCACCCTCTGTCCTCTACCTTTCAGCCAGTTCTGTATCCAAATGGCTAGTTCTCCCTGTATTCCATGTCACCTAATCTTGCTAACCAGTCTACCATGAGGAACCTTGTCAAACGCCTTACTGAAGTCCATATTGGTCACGTCCACCACTCTTCCCTCATCAATCCTCTTTGCTACTTCTTCAAAAAATTCAATCAAGTTAGTGAGACATGATTTCCCATGCACAGAGCCATGTTGGCTATGCCTGATCAGTCCTTGCCTTTCCAAATATATGTAAATCCTGTCCCTAAGAATTCCCTCCAATGACTTACCCACCACTGATGTCAGGCTCACTCATCTATAGTTCCCTGGCTTTTCCTTTCCACCTTTCTTAAATAGTGGAAACCATGTTAGCCAACCTCCAATCTTCCAGCACCTCACCTGTGACTATCGATGATACAAATATCTCAGCAAGGGCCCAGCAATCTCTTCCCTAGCTTCCCACAGAGTTTTAGGGGACACCTGATTAGGTCCTGGGGACTTTTCCACCTTTATGCATTTTAAGACGTCCAGCACCTTCTCCTCTGTAATATGGACATTTTTAAAGAGGTCACTATTTATTTCCCCTCGTTCTCTATTTTTGATATCCTTCTCTACAGTAAACACTGATGCAAAATACTTGCTTAGTGTCTCCCCCATCTGTGGTTCTACACATAGAAGTCCTTGCTGATCTTTAACGGGCCCTATTCTCTCCCTGGTTACTCTTTTCTCCTTTATATACTTGTGGAATCTCTTTGGATTCTCCTTAACCCTATTTGCCAAAACTATCTCATGTCCCCGTTTTGCCCACCTGATTCCCCTCTTAGGTATATTCCTACTGCCATTATACTCTTCTAAGGATTCACTTGATATCTGCTGTCTGTACTTGACATAAGCTTCCTTCTTATTCTTGACCAAAACCTCAATTTCTCTCATCATCCAGCATTCCCCACACCTACTGGCCTTGCCCTTCACCCTATCAGGAACATAGTCTGCACGCCTGTTATCTCATTTTTGAAGGCTTCCCATTTTCCAGCTGTCCCATTACTTGTGAACATCTGCCTCCAGTCAATTTTTGAAAGTGTTTGACTTAGGTTCATGCTGCATAAAAACAGGCCGTTTGGCTCAACTCACTGTTGCTGACCAGGTTTCTAAACAGAACTAGTCTCATTTGCCTGTGTTTAGTCCTCTAAACTTTTCCTATCCATATCCCGGACCAAATGTCTTTTAAAGCTAACTTAGGACAGCATTACAGTGATCAGCAACAAGTTGAATTAGTATAAAATCCTTACGGTGTGGAAGCAGGCCATTCAACCCATTGAGTCCTCACTGACCCTCTGAAGAACATCATACCCAGACCCAGGGGTTACCTATCCCTGTAACCCTACATTTCCCATCGTTAATCCACCTAACCCACACATTCCTGGACACTATGACCAAATTAGCGTGGCCAATCCATCTAACCTGCACATATTTAGCGTGTGGGAGGAAACCAGAGCTGGAAACTGGAGGAAATCCAAGCTGGGAGAATGTCACACCAATATTCACCCAAGGATGGAATCAAATCCAGGCACCTGGCACTGTGAGGCACTGTGCCACCCATAACAACATTATAGCAATAAAGCAATGTTAGCATTGTAAAATATCCCATGGTGCTTCACAGGAGTGTTATGAAGCAAAATTTGATACTGAGTAAGGAGATATTTGGGCAAATGACCAGAAACTTACTCAACAAATTAAGTTTTAATGGGGTCTTAAAGGAGGAAAGAGAGGGAGGGAAATGAAGAGATTTAGGGAAGGATTTTCAGAGCCCAGGGTCTTGGCAGATGAAGATCATCAATTAAGGAATAAGGAATGTTGGAGATGATCAAAGGCTTGAATTTGAAGAGCAGAGAGATTTCAGAGGTTTTTGTGCCTGGAAGAGATTAGAGATGTCTTTTTTTTAACAATGCATTGACAGAATGGTAGGTGACACATGCAGATCCTACTTGTATTCTTCACTTCAATTCCTGGCTAACTAAGCATCAGAATATTGCGCACAACAATGTCATCTCACTCTTTGTCTTACCTCTGTTATTGGTTCAGCTGCCTAGACTATATCTAAAAAATCTCTTGGTCTGCCACTCAGATCTCCATCTTGTTTGACATTAAAAGTGTTTTGTTAAAAGATCATTGACTTGAAATATTAACTGTTTCTCCCTTCATATAATCTTCGTGGCTTGCTGAGTATTTCCCACATTTTCTGTTAAAATTGTGAATTGTAAAATCCTACTGATGTTCCCAACCTATTCATCAAATGTGTTGCCTATTGAGCATCAAGCACTTTACATCAAGGTTGGCTTTCCACTAAAGTTATTTCTTTCTTACATGGGATGAGAGAGTCACTGGCATGACCAACAGTTGTTGCCCAGCCTTAATTGTCTTTGAGCTGATTGGCTTTCTAAGTAATTTTGGAGGGTAGTTACACATAGGCCAAACTGGGTAGGGATGGCAGATTTCCTTCCCTGAAGGACATTTGCATGTGGACCAATGATTTTTGATGATGTGAGAGCTGTAAAAGATGAATATTTATGAGGAGAGAAAAAGATGGTTGGATTCTCCCCATTAACTTGCCTGACAAATTAAAGGTATTCCATCCCAGATCACCATGCAATGTGAATAGTTGGATGAAAATTTGGCTTAGAAAATTAATTAAGCAATTGCCAATGTCCAAAAAAATCAGCTGTCAAGTCACATGGGGTGGTGTGTTTCTAGACTTCTTAGACAACGGGAGATGTAGTGGCCTATTGGTATTATCACTCGGGTATTAGTTCTAGGCTAATGTTCTGTGGGAAAGTGAGGACTGCAGATGCTGGAGATCAGAGCTGAAAATGTGTTGCTGGAAAAGCGCAGCAGGTCAGGCAGCATCCAAGGAGCAGGAGAATCGACGTTTCGGGCATGGGTCTTTCCCTCCGTGATTCCCTTGTCAGGTCCACACGCCCCACCAACCCAACCCCCACTCCCGGCACCTTCCCCTGCAACCGCAAGAAATGCAAAACTTGCGCCCATACCTCCCCCCTTACTTCCCTCCAAGGCCCCAAGGGATCTTTCCATATCTGCCACAAATTCACCTGCACCTCCACACACATCATTTACTGCATCCGCTGCACCCGATGTGGCCTCCTCTATATTTGGGAGACAGGCCGCCTACTTGCGGAATGTTTCAGAGAACACCTGTGGGACACCCGGACCAACCAACCCAACCATCCCGTGGCTCAACACTTCAACTCCCCCTCCCACTCCACCAAGGACATGCAGGTCCTTGGACTCCTCCATCGCCAGACCATAGCAACATGACGGCTGGAGGAAGGGCATCTCATCTTCCGCCTGGGAACCCTCCAACCACAAGGAATGAACTCAGATTTCTCCAGTTTCCTCATTTCCCCTCCCCCCATCTTGTCTGAGTCCCAACCCTCGAACTCAGCACCGCCTTCCTAACCTGCAATCTTCTTCCTGACCTCTCCGCCCCCACCCCCACTCCGGCCTACCACCCTCACCTTAACCTCCTTCCACCTATCGCATTTCCAATGCCCCTCCCCCAAGTCCCTCCTCCCTACCTTTTATCTTAGCCTGCTTGGCACACTGGCCTCATTCCTGAAGAAGGGCTCATACCCGAAACATTGATTGTCCTGCTCCTTGGATGCTGCCTGACCTGCTGCGCTTTTCCAGCAACACATTTTCAGCTCTAATGTTCTGGGGATCTGGATTTGAATCCTGCCATGGTGGAATTTGCATTCAGTAAAAAGAAAACCCAGAAGTAAAAGTCTAATGATGAACCTGAAACTGTTGTTGTCCAACAGGTCGATTGGGCAGCACTAAGCTCCACAATCACCTGATGAAGGAGCAGCGCTCCGAAAGCTAATGCTTCCAAATAACCCTGTTGGACTATAACCTAGTGTTGTGTGATTATTAACATTGTCCACCCGAGTCCAACACTAGCACCTTCAAGTCACTGGACCTGTTGTTAATTGTTGGGGGAAAATAAGCCATGTTCACTAATCCCTTTAGAGAAAGAAACTGCCATCCTTACCTGGTCTGGGTTACATGTGACTTTAGACCCACAAGCAGGGTGGTTAACTCCTAACTGCCCTCTGGGCAATTAAGGATGGGCAATAAATGCTAGTCTAGTCACATACCGTGAATGAATAAAATAAATATTGTTTTGGAAATGTAGAAAGCTCAATAAAGATCCATTGGGATTCAGAAGCTGATTTGCTCCACCTCCGCTATCCCTACTGCTGATGTGTTTGTGTGTGGGATTTCAAACTTCACTATTTATATTGCAATGATGAATAGGAAAAGAGCCCGTGAGACTCCAACGCAAAAAGAATCAACAAAACATGAGTGCACAAACAAACGCTGTGCTCAGTGACACAACACTCAGCCTATTCCAATTCCCTGAGGCATAACAGGGGATGTTGGCGATGCATATGAATAATTGCACATTAGACATGGATTTGCATAAAGGAATTGGAATTAACTAAGACTTTGAAATGACTGCAAAGAGAAAATCACAATATATCCGGTGCAGGATTTAGTAACATGTGTGATTATATTAGTTTTACCAGTCATTTTTCAAGCTCAGATTGGAATAAATCTTCTTACCTCATTTCATCTTCTTAGATAAGTAATGTAGTAGACTCTTTCAATGGCCTAAATGTGCACTGAAAATGGCAGTAAAATGCTGGTGCTTACTGTCATTATGGTGACAGCAATCTTTGGCACCCACACATGCACAGGTAAAAATAGAAATCTGGAAATTGTTGACAGTGATATTCTATTCTTCACAGGATACACTGATGCTTCTTTGCAAATGCAATAAGTACAGGATCAGCAAACTGACATGACCCTCAGTGGGTAATTTATTGAAAAGGCACGTTGAATGAAGAGTAAATGAGTTTTTAATGATGAACAATATAATGACTACTAATGAGCAATTTTTTACAAGTGTGCAGTCTCATCCCCTTAGGAGAACATTTAAAAGTTCCATTATTTTGCAAAACACAAAACATTGTATAACTTCATAGATGAAATTTTATCTTCCAATTCAATTCCAAACTTTAGTTTGCTCTCTATAAAATGATTGAAATGTTAACTATGAAACCTGATTTACTTCCTAATTTGCAGTCTGTGATTGGTCAATTGACCAATTTGCTGTCTATAAAGTTGTTACATATCAAAGATGGCAACAAATTCAAAGGCACATCATCTCAAAAGAAACTAATAAGCTGGAGTTTACTAAATTTTTGTGGACAATTTTTTGAGGTCAGTGGTGAGCATCCCCCTTCACTGCAGGTTGCAAAATCCGAGCCATTTTTTTTTCTGGATTGGCTGAATAAAACATGTTTGTTGTGACAAATGTGCAGAGAGTTTCAGCTACTGTCAGCTCACAAATGATTTGTCTTAACTTGATACACACAAGTTTTGGCATTGTGACAAGGGGCAGTCTGCAACTAGGAGACCGTTGCAATCACTGGTCCATGTCAGTAGCCAGGACACTGATGACGTTTCATTTTCATTTTCAGTATCTCAGCACACTGTGTGACTCAGAGAAGAAAGTGAATTGAACAGTACACTGAATTTGTATCTTCCCACTGTTGCCCCTATTACTCTTGTATGGGCAAGCTATTTTGAAATAGTAGTCTACACAATGCCATTTCTAACAAAAATCTTTACTTATTCAGAAACAGAATCAACCCAATATTGTTGCTTGGCAGCTGCAAAACCACAAGCAACTACACAAATAATAAATGATATTTTATCTCTGCAGTGAGAAAGAGACTTTAGCTTATAGGATTGAACTATTTTTTCAATAATTTGAACTGATTAAGTAAGTGAGGAATTAAATTATATTCTGACTACTTGTAGTCAGTGTAACAGGAGTGTCCTGCTGCAGGTGTTTTCACATTACAGAATGAGAATTTGCAACTGTTAAAGGTTGCATGAGCAAGTTCACATCCTTTCACGTCATGGTGGAATTTGCATCAAATCACATCATCAAATCCTTATTAATACCTGGCC
Organism: Chiloscyllium plagiosum; assembly: GCF_037043375.1. Classification (NCBI taxonomy): domain Eukaryota; kingdom Metazoa; phylum Chordata; class Chondrichthyes; order Orectolobiformes; family Hemiscylliidae; genus Chiloscyllium; species Chiloscyllium plagiosum. The sequence goes on along the minus strand of NW_028270170.1, from coordinate 16,510,676 downwards.
TCGTCATTATAAGGGGAACATTGAAAAGGCTTATTGTGTAAAGTGGGAATAAAGAAAATAAATGCTTTGTTCTACTTTGGCTTAGCTTTAATTTTTAGTGATTAAGAGAGAAAAGCCATACCTTATTGCTAAATGTTTTGTTTGAATTACAATGTATAATTGTGTGTGATTAGTTTTAAGGTTGCTTAATCCTCTTTTGAGTTTCGTTACTCAAGACTATATCAACGGAATGCACACTAATTATCACTATGCATGATGTGGAGGTGCCAGTGTTGGACGGGGTGGACAAGGTCAGAAGTCAGATGACATCAGGTTATAGTCATCTGTTGAAGGGGCAACACTCCGAAATCTTGTGATTTCAAATAAACCTGTCAGACTATAACTTGGTGTCGTCTGATTTCTGACCTTGTTTGACATACACTGCATATAGTTTTCCAGTGCTATGTATGTTGTAAGTTTCTGTAAGCTTTCTGCAGTATTTTGCTTTTATTTAATTAAGAATTGACTGAATCCACTACCTTAATAAGTATCATTTATTTTGTATTTCTTAGGCTAGTCTTAATGAATTCAGTGAAACCATGCTTGTAAATGGAATGGATCTTGTAATTATTCAAGGCTATTAAATCATTTGATTTTTTTTTAAACTGACTTAGGTCCAAAAATTAAAGTTAAAATGAATTCTTTATTCTTACATCACTATTTATTGTCAAAATTGAAATCTTGTAATTCAATCATACTTGCAACATGTAATGATTGGAACATTGCTTAGATGTGAATGTCATGATTTCTTAAGCCATTTGTTTCCTTCATTTGGTCCCATTATCAGGATAGCTGTCTCCGAGGTAGTACAATAGAATATGAAGGGCCCTCTTGTTGCAGAGAGGTAGTGTCCATACCTCTGAACTATAAGACCTACCTTCAAGTTCTACCCGCGCCTGAGGTGTGTAATAGTATTTCTGAACAGGTTGGTTAGGAAAAATAGGTTAAATAAAAAACAATACAGCAAGTTTTTGATCTGAATAACCAAAGAATCCCCCACTCATTTTGCTTCACGGGAGGCAAGATTTCTCTCTCTATGTGATTTTTGCACTTCCTCGGAAGGACCATAACCTTGACCCATCAGCTTTGTTCATCTGGATCTGTCTCCTGTTATTGCTAATTTGTTATCTGGGCTCCAACAACCCTTTCCCATCCAAATGGCATAATATATGAAGAATCATTTAAGTAACTTGGTTTATTCACCTCATGTGTCCACATAGACGCACTCTCTGATTACATGTGTTTCTTTGCAATTTCAAAGAAGTGCAATTGGGAAAACATTATAAATTATTTATCAGTGGTCGTGTGTCACAAAGCTGGTCCCTTTTTCTAAAAGCTGTTCTTTTTCTCAAGGGTACTGTGTCCTTGATTTTTTTTTCAAAGGGGTCGTAAAACAATCCGGGCTCTGAATCGGGGGCTGGATTAGTATAGAGATAAAAAGGGTATTGGGAGGCCTTTTTGTTTATTTGTAAATAGATGAGACTTTAGGCCACAGCTTTCATATTTTAGAAGTAACCCATATAACGAGAGAGGTCAGTCCTGAAAGCTGAATTCTTGATGTTAGTTCAGTGCAGCAGTGGGCTATGTAGAAACAGGCTGCTAGACTCTCTCTCCTTCTGCCCTTCTAACTTTGACCTGTAAGCCTCTGTTTCAGTTTTATTCTATGTTTAAGGGGTGTGTTTATTGGGATTGTTGTGTACATTCCGAACAGCATCATTGAGTCTTATTTGGATAGACTGAGTTCTGTAGGTACTCTTTTTCTGTTCTATATGTTTCATATTGGAATTTTATGAATACATTTTTGTCTGTTTTAAAACCTGGTAGTCAACCTAGCTAACTTACTCCGGTTAATTTTCACTGTACACTCACCAAAACAAATAGCAAAGTTATCATCTGGGCTGCCTGTTTAAGAATGTTTTGAATGGTCTGGTCTCATCCATAACAGATTGGGGGTTCTTTGGGGGATTTAAACAGTGAGTGTCTCTATTTCGGGTGTTGGTTTGGTTGGGTAGACAAAGCTTGGGATAGCAATGGCTCTTTCAGCCGCTGAGAGTCTTTTGCGTAGGTTCCCTGCCTCAAACAAAAAGTGGGAATAAGTATTTATTAACAATAATGGATGTATCGACTAGATTTCCCATTATGCAATATCACAGCTAAAAGGGTTGGAGAAGAATTACTCAAAGTTTTTACTAGATACGGACTACTAATAGAATACAATCAGATAAAGGGTCAAACGTCACATCCAAACTATTCAAGGAGGTTATAGATAGCTCGGGAATAAAACAAGTCACATCTACTCTGTACCATCCAGAATCGTAGGGAGCGCTAGAGAGATGGCGTCAGACACTAAAGACAATGTTAGGGGCTTATAGTCAGGACTATCCAGATGATTGGGGTAAGTGAGTTCCATTTGTCATTTTTGCGATCAGAGATGCTCCAAATGAATTGCCCAAATTCAGTCCATTTGAATTAACTTTTGGGCATGAAGTAAGAAGACCATTAAAATTGATTAAGAAGAAATTAATAAGACAAAATTCAGAGATCACTCATTTGGACTATGTGTCAAATTTTAGAGAATGACTAGAGCTGGGGAGTTGGCTAGACAGCATTTAAAAGTATCACAGCACACAATGAAACAGGAAACAGATAAGGAATCAAAAATTCACAAATTTGCCATTGGGGATAAGTTATTAGTGTTACTTCCAGTAATAGGTGAACCTTTAAAAGCAAGGTTTAGTGGACCTTATCAAATTGAGATGAAATTGAGTGAGGTGAACTACTTGATAGGGTCTCCAGACAGGAAGAAATCTCACAGAGTGTGTCATGTGAATCTGCTCAAAAGGTATTTTGACAGGGAAGGAAAGCAAGAGGAGGAGGTGATCATGATTACATGGTGCTAAGCCAGATGGTACCCAATGGTTTTAGATTATATTACTTACAGTGTGGAAACAGGCCCTTTGGCCCAACAAGTCCACACCGACCCGCCGAAGCGTAACCCACCCAGACCCATTACCCCTACACCTAATACTATGGGCAATTTAGCATGGCCAATTTGCCTAACCTGCACATTTTTTGGATTGTGGGAGGAAACCGGAGCACCCGGAGGAAACCCACGCAGACACGGGGAGAATGTGCAAAATCCACACAGTCAGTCGCCTGAGGCGGGAATTGAACCCGGGTCTCTGGCGCTGTGAGGCAACAGTGATAACCACTGTGCCACCATGCAGCCCACAACAGTTATGTGTGGATTATTGAAAAGTCAATGCTGTTACAAAGACTGATGCATATCCAATTCTGCAGTTGGAAGACTGTGTCGAAAAGGTGGGACAAGCAACTTACATTTCTAAATTAGATTTTCTCAGAGGCTACTGCAGGTCACTTCAGCAGAAAGAGCAAAGGCAACTTTGGCTTTTGTAATGCCAAATGGACTATATCAGTTCAATGGACTATTTGGTACGAAAAATGCTCCAGAAACATTTCAAAGGCTAACTAATAAGGTAATTGCTGGATTACCCAACTGTGTGGTGTATGTTGATGACTTGGTGATTTTTAGTCACTCATGGAAGCAACATTTATAGCATTTATTGGACTTGTTCAGTCGACTTCAGAAGGCAGGCTTGATAGTAAACCTAGCTAAAAGTGAATTTTCCAAAGCTCAAGTCACCTTCCTGGGCTATGTTATTGGACACAGACAAATGGCCCCACCAGATGCAAAAATGAAAGTAATTGGGGAATTTCCCCCACCGTCGATGAAAAGAGCAGTGCTACGGTTCCTGGGATTGAGTGGATTTTACTGTAAGTTTGTGCTGTATTTTAGCAGGGTGGTTGCTCCACTCACCGAAGTGTTAAAAAAGGGCAAGACGTTTCAGTGGACAGTGGACTGTCAAAAGGCATTTGACAGCCGGAAGACTGTGTTAACCACTGCCCCAATATTAGCCACACCTGATTACATGAAGCCTTTCAAGGTAGCTATCGATGCCAGTGATGTAGGTGTCAGTGTGGTGCTCCTGCAGGAGAATGACGAGGGGATAAAAGACCCATTGGGTATATTTTTCCAGGAAGTTGAATGTTTATCAAGTTGAGAAAGGGACTTCGAACTTGGTGTTAGCATTATCACATTTCAGTGTAATGCATCTGAGACAATCGTGCACACTGATCATAACCCATTGACATTTGTGGAGAAATTTGAGGACAAAACTGCCACACTGTTTAAATGAAGCTTGTGGTTGCAGCCATTTAATTTGACAATTGTGCATGCGGCAGGTCAAGAAAACGTGATTGCCAATGTGTTGTCGAGACTCAAATGAGATAAGGAGGCGTTTGGTGGCAGGTGTGCCACGGCCTGAATTTTGAATGTGGCTGTGTATGTTTGCATGTGTACAGTCAGTGCAGTGTATATGTGTGTATTAGAGTACTAACCTTTTTTTGAAATGATGCCATCTTTGAATATTGATGGTTCTTTTTTTTAAAGGAGAAGGTGTCACAAAGCTGGTCCATTTTTCTAAATGCTGCTCTTTTTCTCAAGAATACTGTATGCTTGATTTTTTTTCAGAGGGGTCATAAAACAGTCCGGGTTCTGAATTGGCTGGGTTGGTACAGAGATGAAAAAGGATTGGGAAGGATTTTTGTTTATACGTAAACAGATGAGACTTTAGGCCACAGCTTTCATGTTTTAGAAGTAACTCGTATAATGAAAGGGGAGTGGTCAGTCCTGAAAGCTGAATTCTTGTAGTTAGTTAGTTCAGTGCAGCAGTGGGCTATGTAGAAACAGGCTGCTCGACTCGTTCTCCTTCTGCCCTTCTATCTTTGACCTGTAAGCTTTTGTTTCAGTTTTAATCTATGTTTAAGGGGTGTGTTTATTGGGATTGTTGTGTACATTCCGAACAGCATCAGTAAGTCTGGTTTGGATAGAGAGTTCTGTTGCTGTTCTTTATTCTATTCTTTGTGTTTCATTCCATAATTTTATGAATAAATTATTGTCTGCTTTAAAACCTGGTAGTCAAACTAGCTAACCTACTCTGGGTAATTTTCACTGTACACTTAACCAAAACAAATAGCAAAGTTACCGTCCGGACTGCCTGTTTAAGAGTGTTTTGAGTGATCTGGCCTAGTCCATAACACGTGTGTTCAAAATGTGATCACACAGGTTCCAATTATCAAATTAAATTATGATCAAGAGTTGATATTTAGTCAACTAGGACTACATGGTAACTCATGGACTCAACTAGTTTTTAATCTTGTGAGGGACCAATCAAATTTTGCAAAAAGGTCACCTGTTGTATTTTCTTAGGTCATGAAGAGACTTGATTGAATGCTGATAGAAGGAAGATTCACGTCCAGGGCACCAGGTGTGGATGGGCTCATAGAGCAAAGTTTTCTGCCCCTCTTCCAGGTTTATGTTGGCACTGAGATTGCTGTTAAGAGGGAGAATATAGTGTCCACATGACCAGTGGGCATGCAGAGGCTGGGTGTATCATTACCTTGGAGTGCATTATTACCCCAGATATGACATTTTGATTGAATGTTGACAAGCTTCTGTTGCAGCTCTATATGTTTCTACTGAGCATTTGATTTTGTTTTTGTTATAGCGCCCCATTGGGGGCTATCTAACTTGTTTAACTTTATTTCAAAAGAGTAGGGAGAAGACTCATTAAGAAGTGATAGCTCCTTTGTGTAGAATTTGATTTGTGAGTCTTGCTTGATTAGAAACAAACTTGTTTTATAAAGGCTATTGTTCAAGCTGGCCTTTGCATTTGTTTGACCAATTCCGATTCTGCTCGGCAATTGCTTTTTCAATCTCACTTCTAAAAATTGGTATCAGCAATTTGATTATTAATATTTTCAGATGATGAGCAGAAATCTTCCAATTATTTTTCCATGTGTACATTAGCAGTTAAACCCAGTTAAATGTAATTAGCTTTTAGTGCAACATATTTTTCTGATTAAATTCATTCCTTAGGGATGGAACAAAAGAAAAAAAAATCCAGAGTCAAATATAAGGAAATCAACTTAGTGTGGCTGGTTTGGATAACATATACAAAGTCTCATTAAAAAGCTGTTTCTGTGGGGGTGATCCCATCAGCTACCCAAATAGAAAATATGCAGTTATACCTGGTGTGCACAGATATAGCATATCTTTGTATTTTAGAGTGAATGAATGTGCAAAGTGAATCCTTATGTGTGCAGTCCTTTATAGCAATTCTTTTGTTTGGATGCTTACAGTAAGTGCTGATTTCTTTTCCTCTGGAATTAATGTACATATTCAGCAACAGATCTGCCATTATTTTTTCTGAGTGAGACCGTAGATATAGGAGCCAAATTAGGCCATTCTGTCCAGAGAGTATGCTCTGCCATTCAATCATGGCTGATATGGTACTTAATCCCATCCTCTTGCTTCCCTTACTAATCAATAACATAGCTCTGTCTTAAAGACATTCAATGACTCCCCCACAGCCCTCTGCATCTGTTCCACAGATTCACCAGCCACTGGCTGAAAAAGTACCTCCTTCTCTCGATTCTAAAGGTTCATTGATGAAGGTAGAGCAGTAGATGTGGTGTACAGGAATTTTAGCGAGGTGTTTGATAAGGTTACCCATGGTAGCATCATTCAGAAAGTAAGAGGCATGAGGTACAGGGAAATCTGGCTGTCTGCTTACAGAATTGGCTGGCCCATAGAAGACAGAGGGTGGTAGTAGATGGAAAGTATTCAGCCTGGAGCTTGGTGACTAATGGTGTTCCGCAGGGATCAGTTCTGGGACTGCAGCTCTTTGTGATTTTTATAAATGACTTTGATGAGGAAGCGGATGGGTGGGTTAATGGATTTAGCGATGACACGAAGGTTGGTGGTGTTATGGAACATGTGGAGGGCTGTTGTAGGTTGCAATGGGACATTGACAGGATGCAAAACTGGGCTGATGAGTGGCAGATGGAGTTTAACCTGGAAAAGAGCAAAGTCATTCACTTTGAAGATCCAATCTGAATGTAGAATACAGGGTTAAAGGCAGAATTCTTGACAGTGTGGAGGAACAGAGGGCTCTTGAAGTCCATGTCCATAGATCCCTCAAAGTTTCCACCCAAGTTGATAAGGTTGGGTTTAGAAGGTGTATGGTGTGGTGATTTTCATTAGCGGGGGATTGGGTTTAAGAGCTGCAAGAATATACTGCAACTCTGTAGAGTCCTGGTTAGACCACATTTGGAATATTGTGTTCAGTTCTGGTCACCTCATTATAGGAAAGATGTGGAAGCATTAGAGAGGATGCAGAGGAGATTTACCAGGATACTGCCTGGACTGGAGGGCATGACTTATGAAGAAAGGTTGAGGGAGCTAGGGCTTCTCTCATGGGAGAGAAGAAAGATGAGAAGCAACTTGATAGAAGTTAACAAGATGTTGAGAGGCTTAGATGGAGTGGATAGCCAGAGACTCTTTCCCATGGTGGAAATGGCTATCACAAGGGGGCAAAATTTTAAAGGTGATTAGAGGAAGGTTTAGGGGAGATGTCAGTGGTAGATTCTTTTCACAGAGTGGTGGGTGTATGGAACGCATTGCCAGTGGTGGTGTAGAGTCAGATACATTCGGATATTTAAGCAACTCTTAGATAGACACATGGAAGATATTACAATGAAGGGTAAGTAGATTAGTCTGATCTTATAATAGGATAAAAGGCTGGCACAACATCGAGGGCTGAAGGGCCTGTACTGTTTTATGTTCCTTCACTCTGGTTGCAGTCTCTCCTACTAATGGAAACATCTTATCCACATCCACCCCATCCAGTTGTCTCAGTATTCTGAGATCCCCAGAATAGAAATGTGAACATTTCACCCTTTTTAATAAGCCTTCAAACCTGAGACCTGTCCTCCTTGTGAAAATAATACCTTTTTCAATGGGACCTTTTGAAGTATTCCAGTGAACTAAGAGATCGGTAAACCTGACGTTTATCAGACTTGTTCCTGGGATGGCAGGATAGCCCAATGATAAGAGATCAGGCAAACTGGGCCTGGATTCTCTGGAGTTTCAAGGAATGAAAATTGACCTTATTGAAACTTACAAAATAGTCAAATGGTAGTCAGAGTGGATACAGGTAACGTTGAAGAATATAGGACTCAAATTAAAAGTAAGAGGAATGCACTTAGGTCTGGAATAAGGAGAATCTTTTTTTACTCAGAGGGTGATTAATCTTTGAATTCTTTGCCACAGCAGGCTGTGGAAGCTCAGTCTTTAAGTCTGTTTAAGGTTGGGATTGGTAAATGTCTGATTACCAATGGTGGACAGGGTTATGGGGGTGGGGTGGGTAAAAGGCACTGAAGTGTTTGATTAGCCATGATTGAACTGAAGGGAGGGGAAAATTGATGGGCTAAATAGCTTGCTACTATTCTTTTGTTTCTGACCCATAGTCATACAGAGGGAGAAATATATTCTAATGGATCTTTTGAGAGATTAATCTAATTTTTAAAAAATTCCAAAACTATATGTGTAAGTATTTCCCATGGGGTTGTATATAAGAAATTTAGATGAGGTGTATTCTTGGAGAGTTGGAACAATTGAACTAAGATGTGCTAATATTCCTAATTTATTTTTAGTTTTATATTATTTGTAATTATGCAATTGTTATTATATGTAACTATTTGTAATAGTGCAGTTTGGGAAGGTGAAGTTGGAGAATACTCTGCAGTTGAAGCTTTGAGATGCTGTGTGACAAGGCCAGTAGTTGTAGCAAGATGTAATTATGTTGTGATTTGCTTAAACTAGCAATTTCTATCACAAACAAGGATGTTAAAAATTTCTGTTGGAGGGTTGGAGGAAAATGAGGTTTTGCAGATGGAAAGTGTTGTAGGTGCAAGGTTAATATACCACAGATTGAACTCAAACAAATGCTGTATCTGGTACAAATGGTTGCAATTGTCATTAGTACAGATTTCTGAGTCATTCTTGAATATATAAAAAAGGCCAGCCTGACTTCTAAGTGGCCTTAGCAACTACTTCAGTCAATCAACCTCCAAATAACCAAAGCAGAGAAAACACCTTCCAAGTACCTTGGAGATGTCAGAGATCTCAATTGATCTATTTATTTTCTGAAGTATGTATTTTGCAATTTGATTAGCCTGGAATTTCATCTTCTAATCATATTCAAGATTCTCTTTAATTACACAGGAGTGCCCCTGAGCAGCAGAATAATCATATGTTGTTACATGGTATAATATCATCATTATCTGGAAACAGTACAAAACTATTAATTTGATATGATCAGTGCCAAGGAAATTCTACTAGTTTTTACAAATATACAAAATTATTTTAAGACTGCATATCCTGGAAACTCTCATTAAAATTAAATAATGACATGCAGCTTTAAAATTCAGTTATGATTTGCCGACGCATTTTACGTTATAAAGGAAAATGATCACATGATGTGGGCAGAATTCAACACAAATATTTCCTCTCAGGATGCCCCTTAGCAGTTTTCAATTTTAAAATGGGACAAGAAGTGATAAAGAGAAGGTCCAAATTTATATCTCCCTCTAGAACATTCTGGAACACGCAACTGTTCTGAAGAGTGTCTATGGTTCCTTAAGTGTTTGGATCCATTCATTTATGGAAAAGATGAAAATAGAAAAAAAAAACAAAATATGTAATTTACAGAGTTAATTTTCAAAATGCAGAAAAAAAATAACTGGACTCAGAGAAGAGTTAATTAGACTATGTCTTTTGTTCTAAATATTAATTTCTCCATTCTGCACTGCAATCACTATTCCCTAATTCCTTCTCTTTGACAGGAATATATTCTCAGCAGTGTTAAATTTTCACTCTCAGACAGTTAAGAAATTACTGGAGTTAGGTTTCTAAGAGATGTATTGTGTACTCATGCTGCAGCCTTCCTTGACTATGAAGTTTATTAAATTCTACAATAATTAAAGATGCATCATATAACCTTGCAATCCCATTTATTCGTTATTCACTCGTGGGATATGGGCGTCATGGGCCAGCATTTATTGCCTGTCCCTAGATGCACTTGTGAAGGTGGTGGTGAGCTGTCTTCTTCAACCTGCTGTAGATAGACTAACAATGCCATGAGGGAGGGAATTCCAAGATTTTGTGACAGTGACAGTGAAGGAAAGTTGATATATTTAAAAGTCAGGATAGTGAATGGCTTGATGAGGAACTTGCAGGTGGTGGATTCTCATGTATCTACTACCCTTGTCCTTCTAGGTGTAAGTGATCATGGGTTGGGAAGGTGCTATTTGAGGATCTCTGTTGAACTTCTGCTGTACATATTGTAGATAGTACACACCGCTGCTACCAAATGTCAGTGATGAAGGGAGTGGATGTTTGTGGATGTTATACCAATCAAGCGGGCTGCTCTGTCCTGGATGATGTCAAGCTTCTTGAGTGTTGCAGGAACTATACTTATCCAGGCAACTGGGGAGTTTTCCATCACACTCCTCACTTGTGCCATGTTGATGGTAGACAGGCTTTAGGGAGTCAGAAGATGAGTTACTCAGTCTAGGATTCCTAGTCTCTGACCTGCTCTTGTAGCCACTGTGTTTATGTGGTGAGTCCAGTTGAGTTTCTGGTCAATGACAATCCCCAGGAGGTTGATAGTGTTGGATTCAGTGATGATAACACCATTGAATGTAAAGGAGCAGTGAATAGATTGTTCCTTTTTGGAGATGGTCATAGCCTGGCATTTATTACTTGCCACTCATTACCCCAAGCCTGGATATTGTCCAGGTATTATTGAACAAACAATGCTTCAGTATCTGACGAGCTGCGAATGATACTGAACATTGTGCAATCATTCCTGATGAAGAGCTTATGCCTGAAACGTCGATTCTCCTGCTCCTTAACTGCTGCCTGACCTGCTGAGCTTTTCCAGCACCACACTCTCAACATTGTGCAATCATCAGCAGACATCCCTACTTATGATCTTATGATGGAGGCAAGATCATTGATGAAGTAGCTGAACATGATTCGGACAACCCTAAGGACTTCCTGAAGAGGTGTCCTGGAGTTGAGATGACTGACTTCCAACAACCACAATCATCTTTCTATGTGCCAGGTATGACTCCAACCAGCAGAGAGTTTGCCCCTGATACCATTGATTCCAGTTTTTGCTAGGGTTCCTTGATGGCACACTTGATTGAATGCAGCCTTGATGTCAAGGGCTGTCACTCTCGCCTCACCTCTGGAATTCAGCTCTTTTGTCCATGTTTGAAGCAAGGCAATGTAATGGGCTCAGGAGCTGAATGACCCTGGAAGAACACAAACTGGGCACTGAGCTGGTTAGAATCATAGAATTCCCACAGTGTGAAAGCAATCCATTTGGCCCATCGAGTCCACACTGACCCTCTGAGGAGTCCTACCTGACCTCCCACCCCCCACCTTAACCCTGAATTTCCCATGGCTAGTCCACTTAGCCTGCACATCCCTGGACTCTATTGGCAATTTCGCATGGCCAATCCCCCTCACCTGGTTTTTATTGAGCAGCTGCTGCTTGATAGCTGTTTGATGACACCTTCCATCACTTTCTCAATGATCAAAAGTAGACTGATGGGGGAGTAATTGGCCGGGTTGGATTTCATAAAAGCCCTACAGTGTGGAAACAGTCCATTTGGACCAATTCCACATCAACCCTCTGAAGAGTATCACCCCCAGCCCCAACCACCCCCACCCTATAACCCTGCATTTCCCATGGTTAATCCACCTAGCCTATACACTGCTGGGCACTATGGACAATTGAACATTGCCAAGCCACCCCAGTGCACATCTTGGAAACTGGAGCACCTGAGGAAACACGCACAGACAAGGGGAGAATGTGCAAACTCCACACAGACAGTCACCTGAGGGTAAAATCGAATCTGGGTCCCTGGTACTAACCAATAAGCCACCCTCAATTTGTCCTGCTTTAGTGTACAGAACATACATGGGCAATTTTTACATTGTCAGATAGATGCCACTGTTGTACTGGAAGAGCTTAGCTAGGGGAGTGAAAAGTTCCAAAGTACAAATCTTCAGTACTATTGCCTGAATGTTGTCAGGGCCCAAAACCAGTATTCAGTGCCTCCAACCATTTCCTGATATCATGGGGAATGAATCAAATTGTCTGAAGACTGGTATCTGTAATGCTGGCTACAACTGGAGGAGACTGAGATGAATCATCCACTTGGCACTTCTGCCTGAAGATTTTTGCAAAAGCTTCAGCCTTGTCTTTTGCACTGGTGTGCTGGGCTCTTCCATTATTGAGGATGGGGATTGTTGTAGAGCTTCCTCCTCCAGTGAGTTGTTTAATTGTCCACCACCATTCATGACTGGAAATAATGAGTGCAGAGCTTAGATCTGCTACATTAGTTGTGAGATCATTTAGCACTTTCACTTACTGCTTAGGCTGTTTGGCATGCAAGTAGTCCTGTTTGGTAGTTTCACCAGGTTGACAGCTTATCTTCAGGTTTGCCTGGTGCTGCTCCTGGCATGCCCTCCTGCACTCTCTATTGAACCAGGGTTGATCCCCTGGCTTGATGGTAATGGTTGAGTGGGGGCTATGCCGGGCCATGAGGTTACAGATTGTGGTGAAGTAAAATTCTGCTGCTGTTCATGGCCCACAGTGCCTTATAGATGCCCAGTCTTGAGTTGCTGAATCTGGTTGAAATCTGTTTCATTTAGCACAGTGATAGTGCCACACAACTCTCAATGTGAAGGTAGGGGTTTGTCTCCGTAAGGATTGTGCAGTGGTCACTCTTACCATACAGTCACGGACAGACACATTGACAGCCTGCAGATTGGTAAGAATGAGGTCTAGTATGCCTTTCCCACTTGTTGGTTTCCTCAGTACTTATTGCAGACCCAGTCAAGCAGCTATGACTTTTAGGACCCGACCAGCTCCACCAGTCATGTTGCTGCCAAGCCACGCTTAGTGGTTGACATTGAATGCCCCACCCAGAGTACGTTTTGTGCCCATACCACTCTCAGAGCTTCTGCCAAGTGTTGTTTAACATGGAGGAGTACTGATTCATCAGCCGAGGGAGGACGGTACATGATAGTCAGCAGGAGATTTCTTGCCCATATTTAACCTGAAGCCATGAAACTTCGTGGGGTCGGGAGTCAATGTTGAGGACTCCCAGAGCAACTTCGTCCTGACTGTATCCCACTGTGCTGCCAGCTTTGCTGGGTCTGTCCTTCCGGGAGAACAGGACATATCCAGGCATGGTGATGATGGTGCCAGGGACAGTATAAGTAAGGTATGCTTCTGTGACTATGAACTACGTCAGTCTGTTGCTTAATTGGTCTGTGAGACAGCTCTCCCAATCTTGGCACTCGTCCCCTGATGTTAGTAAGGAGGACTTTGCAGGGTCAACAGGAGTTTTTCTGCCATTGTTTTCTTTTTGGAGTCCGGGTTGATGCCAGGTGGTCTGGTTATTTTTATTTCTTTGGTGAGATTTTGTGGCAATTGATACAGCTGAGTGGCATGCAAGGCCATTTCAGAGTTCACAGTTAACCGAATTGCTGTGGGTCTGGAGTCTTATGTCAGCCAGACCAGGTGAAAATGGCAGATTTCCTTCCCTGAAGGACATTAATGAGTCAGATGGGCTTTTTCTGACAATTGACAGTAGTTTCACAGTCATCAGTAGATTCTTACTTCCAAGTTTTTTTTTATTGAATCCAAATTCCATCTGCTGTAGCAGGGTTCAAACCCAAGTCTCTAGAACATTAGCTGAGTTTCTGGATTAATACTGTCCATTGCTGCCCCGATCTGGGCTTAATATTTGATTGGCTTTGTGGAACATCTGTAGGTTTGACACTCATCCAAAAAGCTGAAGTCTTAAATAAGCTAACATTCTAGACTGTCTGTGTTTACCCTTCTGATTTAAACCATGGAACCTTTATGGTATTTAGAGTCATAGAGTCATAGAGATATACAGCACTGAAACAGGCCATTCACTCCAACCCGTCCATGCCGAACAGATATCTCAAACTAATCTAGTCCCACTTGCTAGCACCCAGACCATATCCCTCCTAACCCTTCCTCTTCATATACCCAGCCAGATGCCTTTTAAATGTTGCAATTGTACCAGCCTCCACCACTTCCTCCAGCAGCTCATTCCATACATGTACCACCCTCTGTGTGAAAAGGTTGCTCCTTAGGTCTCTTTGATATCTTTCCCCCTCTCACCTTAAACCTATGCCCTCTAGTTCTGGACTCCCCGCCCCAGGGAAAACACCTTGTCTATTTATCCTGTCCATTCCCCTCATGATTTTATAAACTTCTATATGGTCACCCCTCAGCCTCCAATGCTCCAGGGGAAACATTCCAGCCTATTCAACCTCTCCCTATAGCTCAAATCCTCCAACCCTGGCAACATCCTTATAAATCTTTTCCAAACCTTTTCAAGTTTCACAACATCCTTCCAATAGGAAGGAGACCAGAATTGCACATATTATCCCAAAAGTGGTCTAACCAATGTCCTGTACAGCCGCAACATGACCTCCCAACTCCTATACTCAATGCACTGTCCAAGAAAGGAAAGCATACCAAACGCCTTCTTCACAATCCTATCTACCCGCGATTCCATTTTTAAGGAGCTATGAGCCTGCACTCCAAGGCGTCTTTGTTCAGCAGCACTCACTAGGACGTTACCATAAAGTGCATGATGAAATTTTGTATCTATTTCAATGTCGAACATCAACATTTCTATCTGGAATTATGATTAACAGCCTTGCCTTCAAAAGAAATACTGTGGGTGCTGGAAAATCTTTTGGATTTTACTTAAATTTCTGATGCTTGACTAGTCCTTTAGATCGTCATAAACATGTTGCCTTGTGTTGTGAACAGCTGTACCTATTATATACAGTAAAAAAAGACAAGGAACTGCAGATGCTGGAAATCAGAAACAAACATAGAACTTGCAAGGAAAACTCAGCAGGTCTGGCAGCATCTGTGGAGAGAAAACAGAGTTAATATTTTGGATCCAGAGACTCCTTTCAGAACTGATTGTAGCTAGGAAAAGTTTGGTCTACATGCTGAAGATGGGGTGGGGGAAGGAAGGGAGGAGTAAACAATAGGTGGAGATTGTGACAAGGTCAGCCAGGTGTACCTCATAGAATATGAGGTCCCTGATTCGAGCTGTTAATCTGGTCCAATCAGGGAGACCTGATGTAGACAGGAGTGTCAGAGGTTTTGTTCACTCTGACAGCTGGCTCTGAGGGAGCTGGATCAGTGTCAAGAACTTTCCACTGTAAAAGGTGACTTGGTGATGGGATACCGGCCTCTGAGAGGTTATTGCAGAGGTGAAATTTAAAGCTTTTGTGAAGATCTGTAGCTCGGGAGCTGGTTAGATTTGTTGTTAGTCTGTTTGCCAAGCTGGTAGGTTTTTTGGAAGATGTTTTGCCCCTATCTAGGTGACACCACCACTGCAGTATTGTCTCCTATGAAGTGCTGCTGTACTGTTCCACTTTGAATTGATGTGGTTCTGTTTGAGCCGTTTCCAGTTGGCACTGGTTCTTGTTTTTCCGTTGCCGTGGTTTGTATATTGGGACCAGCTCAATGTGTTTGTGATTGGTGTCTGAGGATGAGTATCATGCTTCCAAGAATTCCCTTGCTGTTCTTTGTTTAGCGTGTCCTAGTATCATTGTGTTGTCCCAGTCAAAATCCTGGTTCTTGTGGTCTGCGTGTGGGGATACCAGGGAGAGTTGGTCATGTCACTTCGTTGCTGGTTGGTGTTCATGGATGTGGATCTCTCGCTGTCTGCCTGTTTGTTCTGCATAGTGCTTAGTGCAGTTGCTGCATGGGAAGTCTGGAGAGAGAAAACAATGGACAGAAAAAGGAACAGGACATGATCAGGTGTACTCTATAACTCTGTGGGAAGCTAGGAAAGTGATTGCTGGGCCTCTTACTAATATATATTTGTATCATCGATAGTCACAGGTGAGGTGCCGGAAGACTGGAGGTTAGCTAATGTGGTGCCACTGTTTAAGAAGTGTGGTAAGGACAAGCCAGGGAATATAGACCAATGAACCTAACGTCGGTGGTGGACAAGTTGTTGGAGGGAGTCCTGAGGGACAGGATGTACATGTATTTGGGAAAGCAAGGACTGATTAGGGATAGTCAACATGGCTTTGTGCGTGGGAAATCATGTCTCACAAACTTGATTGAGTTTTTTGAAGAAGTAACAAAGAGGATTGATGAGGGCAGAGTGGTAGATGGGACCTATATGGACTTCAGTTCAACAAGGTTCCCTGTGGGAGACTGGTTAGCAAGGTTAGATCTCATGGAATACACGGAGAACTATCCATTTGGAGACAGAACTAGCTCAAAGGTAGAAGACAGAGGATAGTGGTGGAGGATTGTTTTTCAGATTGGAGGCCTGTGACTAGTGGAGTGCCACGAGGATCGGTGCTGGGTCCACTACTTTTTGTCATTTATAAAAATGATTTGGACGTGAGCATAAGAGGTATAGTTAGCAAATTTGCAGGTGACACCAAAATTAGTAGACAGCAATGAAGGTTACCTCAGAGTACAACGGGATCTTGATCAGATGGGCCAATGGGCTGAGGAGTGGCAGATAGATAAATGCGAGGTGCTGCATTTTGGAAAGGCAAATCAGAGCATATTTATACCCTTAATGGTAAGGTCCTAGGGAGTGTTGCTGAACAAAGAGACCTTGGAGTGCAGGTTCATAGCTCCTTGAAAGTGGAATCACAGGTAGATAGGATAGTGAAGAAGGCGTTTGGTATGCTTTCCTTTATTGGTCAGAGTATTGAGTACAGGAGTTGGGAGGTGATGTTGCAGCTGTACAGGACTTTGGTTAGGCCACTTTTGGAATGCTGCGTGCAATTCTGGTCTCCTTCCTATCGGAAAAAATGTTGTGAAACTTGAAAGGGTTCAAAAAAGATATGTAAGGTTATTGCCAGGATTGGAGGATTTGAGCTATAGGGAGAAGTTGAATAGGATGGGGCTGTTTTCCCTGAAGCGTCGAAAGCTGAGAAGTGACCTTATAGAAGTTTATAAAATCATGAGGGACATGGATAGGATAAATAGACAATGTCTCTTCCCTGGGGTGGGGAAGTCCAGAACTAGAGGGCATAGGTTTAGGGTGAGAGGAGAAAGATATGAAAGAGACCTAAGGGACAACTTTTTCACACAGAATGTGGTATGTGTATGGAATGAGCTGCTGGAGGAAGTGATGGTGGCTAGTACGATTGCAACATTTAAAAGACATCTGGTTGAGTATATGACTAGGAAGGGTTTGGAGGGATATGGTCTGGGTGCTGGCAGATGGGACTAGATTGTGTTGGGATATCTGTTCGGCATGGATGAGTTGGACTGAAGGGTCTGTTTCAGTGCTGTACATCTGTATGACTATGACTCTATGAATGGGTAAAGGTCAGCCTGAGGGAAATCACAGCAACCACAGTAACAGCTGCCTGTTTACTTTCTTCTTTCACACTATTCAAGGCTCCAGACACACCTTCCAGGTGAAGCAGTGATTTACCAGCACTTCACTCAATCTGGTCTCCTGTATATGCTGCAGACAATGTAGTCTCCACAATGCTGGGGAGACAAAATGCAGACCGGGCGATTGCTTTGCAGAACATCTACGTTCTGTTCACAGAAATGACCCTGAGCTTCCAGTTGCTTGCCACTTCAACACATTATGTTCCCAGGTCACCATGTCTGTCTTGGGCTTGCTGCAGTGCAGAATACCAGCAACACATTTTCTGCTGTGAACCCTGCAGCTTTCAGGACTCCATATCAAGTTGAATAATTTTAGGGTCTGAGCTACTTCTCCAACATCCTTACCCCAACCCTTACACACCAGGCCTTGTCATCACAATGGCATGCTACTACAAACAACACATTGTCAGCTACTAATAGTCCCAAGGAGCATCTATTGATTCTCCCAGGCTAACCTTTACCCATGCAGTTGTCTTTCCAACTCCTGTTCTCTTTCTCTCTGGGCCTCATTTCCGTCTCTTGTTTACTCTTTCCCTGCTCCCCGCCCCGCCCCCTAATTTCCATCGTCAACATATATATGAATTTTTTCCTAGCCACAATCAGTTCTGAAGAAGAATCACTGAATCTGTAATTTCTGTGTCTGTTTTTAAAGTAATTGCTAGATTATTTTTTTTTGTGAAGGATGAAACTTTGTCACTACCATACTTGTGCTGTACATTAATTGTCTAATATGCTGTTCTTTAAATATAACTAAAAATAAATTTGTTTATATGGCTTTAGTTTTAAGCTACCCTCCATTTTCTTGAATGACTGTAGACTTTGTAAGAATCCTACAAGCAAACAATTATAATTTTTCTTTAGATGTTACACAAGGACTTAACATTAAGAATATAACTGTAGGAGATAGATGTAATATATGTGTTTTCATAAGCCCCAGTATGAGACTTGTCTGCTTTTGTTTTGCTCAGTTATGTACTTGAATGTATTACTGCTCAGGATAGGGACAGCATTTAATAATGCATTCTGCTCACTTTGGTGAAATCTTCTCTTGGTAGAAAGAACTATACTTTCTCGCAGATAATTGTGATGGAAAGCTGTATCTTGACATGCTGTGGATATTGGCACTTCATGTCCCCCGGCCAAGGTGCACACCAATGCGGCTGTAGCATTAGAAAAAAACATGCTTTCAATGGATCAATAATTGCTACATCTTTCTATTTAAAGAAAATACACTTTTTTTGTAATAAGCAAACACTAAATGCAGAAACAACAACAAATTTCTGGAGAAACTCAGCAAGTCTGTAGAGAAAGCAGAGTTAACATTTCGGGACCAGTGACCCTGCTTCAGAACACAGAAATATTCAGTCCTCCCAGTTACAGCTGTTATAATTAATCACTGATGTTAGATTCAGCTAATAGTAGTTTCCACTTATTCAACAAATGGCATCATGATCTGGAAGCATTTGATTTTGTAGGTATCCTCCTTATTGCCAATAGTGTGAGAATGTGAATGCTCAAATCCACCAGGTGGTGCTATCCAACAGTCTATAGATAAAAATTATAAATAATTTACACAATGTGCTTGCTCAATAGGTGAAAATAAGTTCATAAGTTCATTTTTTTTGACAGGCTGCCTGTTTTATTTCGACCATGTTTATAGTTTCACCTTTTTTGTTTCTAACTGGTAATATTTCCTAGCTTCCATACTTAATTTTCTTGAAGCAGCAAGTATTTATACCTCAATTCTGTTTTATCCTGTACTCAGAGTCAGAATATACATAGAGTCATAGAGTTGTACCGCATGGAAACAGACTTTTTGGTCCAACTCATCCATGCTGACCAGATATTCCAAAATTAATCTAGTCCCATTTGCCAGCATTTGACTGTTAAGCGAAGGTATTTTCTGAACTCTACAATGCCTGTATGATCACTATGACACAACTCCTCACATGCATGCTCAATAGCTGTCCTTAGAGTAAACGTATAGTTAACCCTTTACAAAAGTTTCATAAATTTTGAATGAAATAATGGACAGTTCATTTGTTTCTCGTGCAATTAGTTAGGTGATGGTCCACCCAGTGGACTCTGAAGGTCTTTGTGTAACACAATGTGTACCTTCAACATCCAACTAAACTGGCTAGTAGATCAATGTTTTCAAATTGAATCCAGTTAGTGCTACCTGCAGCCATGCAACACTACCCAATACTGTACCAGAGTCTCATTGGCAATGGAAACTGGTGTAAAGTCAGTTGAGTTTTTTGAAGAAGTTAAGAGGATTGATGAGGGCAGAGTGGTGGACATATGGTCTTCAGTAAGGTATTCAACAAGGTTCCTCATGGTAGACTGCTTCGCAAGGTTAGATCTCATGGAATACAGGGAGAACTATCCATTTGGATACAGAACTGGCTCGGAGATAGAAGACAGAGGGTGGTGGTGGAGGGTTGTTTTTCAGGCTGGAGGCCTGTGACCAGTGGAGTGCCACAAGGATTGGTGCTGGGTCCACTACTTTTCATCATTTATATCAATGATTTGGACGTGAACATTGAGGGTATAGTTTATAAGTTTGCAGATGACACCAAAATTGGAGGTGTAGTGGACATTAACAAAGGTTACCTCAGATTACAATGGGAGCTTGATTAGATGGGCCAATGGGCTGAGGAGTGGCAGATGGAGTTTAATTTAGATAAATGTGAGGTGCCGCATTTTGGAAAGGGAAATCAGCAGGATTTATACACTTAATGGTAAGATCCTAGGGAGTGTTGCTGAAGAGACCTTGGAGTGCAGGTTCATAGTTCCTTGAAAATGGAATCGCAGGTAGATAGGATAGTAAAGAAGGCGTTTGGTATGTTTTCCTTTATTGGACAGCTCATTGAGTATAGGAGTTGGGAGGAGCTGTCGAGGATATTGGTTAGACCACTTTTGGAATATTATGTGCAATTCTGGTCTTCTTCCTATTCGAAGGATGTTGTGAAACTTGAAAAGGTTCAGAAAAGATTTACAAGGATGTTGCCAGGATTGGAGGATTTGAGCTACAGGGAGAGACTGAATAGGCTGGGGCTGTTTTCCCTACAGCATTCGGGGTTGAGGGGTGACCTAATAGAGGTTTATAAAATCATGAGGGGAATGGATAGAGTAAAGAGACACAGTCTTTTCCCTGCGGGTGGGGGAGTCCAGAACTTGAGGGCATTGATTTAGGGCAAGAGGGGAAAACTTTAAAAGAGACCTGAGGGGCAATGTTTTCACGCAGAGGGTGGTGAGTATATGGAATGAGCTGCCAGAGGAAGTGGTGGAGGCTGGTACAATTGCATCATTTAAAAGGCATCTGGATGGGTACATGAATAGGAAGGGTTTAGAGGGATATGGGTCGAGAGTGTGGTGCTGGAAAAGCACAGCAGGTCAGGCAGAATCCCAGAGCCCTTCACCTTGCCCGAAACGTCTATTCTCCTGCTCCTTGGATACTGCCTGACCTGCTGTACTTTTCCACCACCACACTCTCGACTCTACCCGCCAGCATCTGCAGTCCTCACTTTCTCCTTAGAGGCATATGGGCTGGGTGCTGACAAATGGGACTAGATTAGATTGAGATATCTGTTCGGCATGGATGAGTTGACTCTCAGAGTCTGTTTCCGTGCTGTACACCTCTATGACTCTAAGCTTGTGCATTTCTATTGGATTCATAATCTTGAGTCTTCTCAGAAATAAACATGGTCTAGAATGAGTGAAAAAAGCAAATTTGTTTCAAAATTGTTTATCATAAAATTATGCTGTTGTCTAGAGAATATATATCACTGATATCTGTAAGCATACAAAAAAATACACAGCCCTCATTTGGCAGCAGGAATATGACTCACAGCCTGGTAATTTGAGAAAGGCCTTGTTGACTGTGCATTTACCTGTCTCAGGTTGATTGTGCAATGTCAAAGCAGCAGCTTGTACTTGAGAGAGATCAACATTGCATCACATTTTCTGTTTACTAAAAGTAAACATATGTTTGCAATCTTGCTCTCCATCCAGAGCAAAAATGTTGAACACCAGATAACCTTGTGTTGTCCAACTCCTGACCAACAGCATTAAAAGATAGCAAGGTAACAGTAGCAAATGTGACAGACACCAATAGTTAGTACAACGTATTTCTTTTAATAAATCATCTAACAAGCCAATTACAAACAACATGCAAAACTCTCAATTAACACACTATATTACGTCTCACCAAGTTGACTTGTCTCAGACTAGTTGGTCTGTTACTGAGTCTCTGTGCAAGGGTTTGATGCAAGGATAAGACTGGGAAATGGACCCAGAGAGCACATGTCACATTTCGTTGCACATTTCTGGAGTTTTGGGTTCGAGCTTTGGTCCCCAGGGTTCTTGATCATGATTGTCCCAAGAATCCAACCTTTATATCCCTGCCTTGACTCCTCCATTCGAAACAACCCCAATTCCCTCTTGCATGACTAACTATCTCCTGATTCAATTATTGCTGTTTCAAACTTGTTCGCCGACTAGAACATTCTAAACCAATAATGCATTTCAATGCTGGCTAGGTGAAATAAATAAGCTTTATATTGAGATCTGCAAAACTAATGCTACATTCTCTCACACTTACAGCACAGGAGGAGGCCATTCATACTGTTGGGCCTGAGAGGCAGTTTGCAAAGCCCATTTGTTTCTCTTTCCCTGTAGTTCTGTAATTTTTATGATTCTTATTAAATTCTTGTCTGTTAGGATCATTTAATGCTATGGCACTCCTGCACCTTGAGTTTTCTTTATTCTTTCATTGGATGTGAATATTGCTAGTAGTGCCAGAATTTTTAATTAACAAATAACTGGATGAGAATTAAATGTGTGTATACATGGGGAGCAAGTAATCAGTGTGTTGGAATTTTGTGACATGCAAGTTAAAACAAGACTGATTAGAAAAGTGTATGCCTGGACTCTGTCTAACTAACCTTTTTAATGTCTGGTGTTTAACAACGTGTAGGCCAGACTGAGTGAGATGACAGATTTCCTTCCCTAAAGGACATGAGTCAATTAAGAAGGGTTTTGCATACGATTGACGATAGTTGACAATGAAATAAGGAAAAACTCTTTCCAGTGGCAGTGTTGGTAAATTAGAGGACAAATTTCAGATAGTTGACAAAGAACTGCAAGGTGGATGGGAGTTCTGTTCTTAAATTATGCAATGAATACTTATGAGCTGGAATATATTGGTTGGAGGGATGGTGGAAGCTGATGCAATATTAACTTTCAAAAGAGAATTTGGCACAAGAAAAGGCCAGCAAATTACAGGGCTATGAGGAAAGAGCAAGGGATTGGGTTTTGAAAAGAAACAGTGAGGTCTGAGGAGATGATTGACCTGCTCCTGCTGTCTAAGGTTACATGCTCTTCTTGTGACTGGTGATAGCAAACTTTTTTATATGTTAACTTTAAGCCAATCAAAACATTTCTTGCAATAGTTATACGTCTCAAAATACAAGATGCTGCTGTTATACTGTATTATCACCCTGAGATAGGTAGTTGCAGAGTTTGGTTCACAATCAACAACATCCTTGTCAAATTACTTGACTATGAATCACATTCCTGGTGCTGGGAGAGAGCTAGATCTATATGAGCATCACTTTGCTCAAAAAAGACAAAGTCTTTTTAAAAGGTGATTTAATTTTCTTTCAAAAGGTGACTCAATCCACTTACGTTGGAGTACTAAAGGAAGAGAGTACAATTCGAACACTACAACAGTGTAAACTTTAAAACAAATTATTGAAACTGAACTGGATCAATACAGAGTCAATAGACGTGGAGCTGGAAAAGCACAGCAGGTCAGAGAGCATCCAAGGAGCAGGAATGTCAGTGTTTCGGGCCAAAACTCCTTTTCTGGTCCTTGGATGCTGTCTGACTGTTGTGTTTTTCCAGCTTCACATCTACTGACTCTACCTTTCAGTATCTGCAGTCCTTACTGTTTCCTGGATCAATTTGGAATCCTGTTAAAGTATGGATTTGCATTAATATGCCAATGTTCATGAGTGATCTCAAAATTGCTATATAAGAGTCAGGATCTTTTGAAATGTAATTGCTATTATATATTACAAAATGCAGCAGCCAATTTATACACAGCTCAATCCCAAGAACAGCAGTGTTTTAATGACTATGTAATCTGTGATGTTTAGTGAAATTGAAACAGGAAGGAAAACTTCCTTGCTCTTCTTTGAAATAATGCCATGGGTTCTCAAACTCGCATGTAAGCAGGTAAATGATATCTTGGCTGAATTCACCAAGGCTCCTTAGGTAGCACCTTTCAAACTCACAATGACTATTATCTATAAAGACAAGTACAACAAAAACATAGGAATGTCACCATGTGCAAGTTCCCCTCAAAGCCACACATCATTCTGACTTCAAAATGTACTACCTTTCTTTGGTGTCACTGGGTCAAAATCCTGGAACTCCCTACCCAATGGCATTTCAAGTCTACTTACAACAAATGGAAGGTAGCTCACCACCATCTTTTTAACAGCAATTAGTTATTAGCATTAAATGCTGGCCCAGCTAGTGATGCCCACATCCAATGAGTGAATAAGAAAAGAAATGTTGCATCCAAAAGACTGCACTGGAGTATCAGACTTGTTTCTTTTTGGAATGAGACCTCAGACGCTGTTTCAGGAAGAGTACTACATCTGGGACACAGCTGACAAACAAGTTCATGTAATTTTCAGGGAGGAGAGGACATGAATCGTAAAATCCCTACAGTGTGGAAGCAGGCCATTCAGACCATCAAGTCCAAACTGCTATTCTGAAGAGCATCCAACTCAGAAACACCCCCCCCACACCTATCCCTGTAACCTTGCGTTTCCTCTGGCTAATCCACCTAGCCTGCACATCCCTGGATATTACCAGCAATTTAGCACATCCAATCCACTGCACCTGTACAGTATTGGACTCGGGGAAGACACTGGAGCACCCAGAGGAAACCCACACAAAAGGGGGAAGAATATGCAAGCTCCACACAGTCACCTGAAGGTAGAATTGAACCCAGGTCCTTGGTCCTCTGAGGCAGCAGTACTAACCACTGATCCAACGTGCCACCTGGCATGGAGAGGTCTGAGAATTGTGGGCAAGACAATTAGATTTCTCACCTCTCTTCTGCCCCTCACTGTCACTCAACAGCTGATAAATGCAATAGTACTCTTTTTTAGTGGTTCCATTATTAACCCAGCCTCTGTTTATTATTTCTTCTTTCTCTGTGAACTGACAGAAAATAAAAATGAAATTTGTATTTTTTCTTTGGAAAGCTAATGTTTCAAAAGATCCTTGAAAAAAACCTTAGTATGGAGAAGAAAAATCAAAGATTATATATTTTTCCAAAGCTAAGAACAAAATGTAACTGCAATTAAGACTTTTTTTTTGTTCGGACAGGAGCTAAAAATGATAGTCAGATGACAGTAAAAGTCTTTTGTAAGATTAAAATGGAGACGTTCTCTGCAAAACTAAAGAAATACCAGTGATTTTAAGCATTAATACTATAAACTGAATAATTATTATCTCCAGGAAGAGAAGCAAATGCCTTTGGTGATCAAAAGCTAATTAGTGCCAGGTTACAGACACAGTCCATTCAGGTAAAATCAAATGAAAGCTAATGTGATGAGTAGAATAGACAAACTAAAAGCTGAAACAAATTGGGTCTGTTCTCAAAGGCTTGGCATACTATTAACAGCATGAATTCTCCAGTAACATGGTGATTTTAGATAATATCCAAGTTTACATGTTTTCTTTCCATTTTTCCTTTTCTTTAATGAATGACTTAATAGCTAATGAGAGTCTCTACCTGTTGAAAATGGTGTGAATCATTGATATGTGTTGTGCGCTTTGATAGTGCCATTGACCATGGACAAAAGATACTGATGTATTAGGAATGGAAAAAGATATAAATATGGAGTTAGAAGCTAATTCTTCTTCAGTGCAACAGCAAGACTGGAACGTTTCTGTCAAGTGTATGCTGTATATGTGTGTGTGCTCGCTGCTGTCACACATTTTCCAAGATGGAAACCATTTCAGTGAAAGTAATGTTTACCTGTGCTTTTATGAGTTGGGGAGTTGGGTAAAGTAAAACTTGGAAAGGGGGGAAAAGCTATGATTAGAAGAAAGGTTCTTTTAAAAAGAAAAGTAGTTGATCTGAAACATTAATTTTGTTTCTCTCTCCATGGATGTTGGTAGATCTGTTGAGTATTTTCAGTATCTTCTGTTCATTTTATAAAAAAAGAGAGGCCAGATATGCCAAGACAATTGAAGAAAAATGTGGAAGAATTACTTTTGATATTTGACATTTATTGTTCACTTTCTGAATTGCAGTCATGTTTGATTGGAATGCATTTACCTCTGTTATATATCTATATTTCTTGTAATTAGCAATGTCTTACGACGAGAACTACTGTCATTTGTTTTCTTCCTTAACACATTGGCTTCCTTTTAAAGGTTGTTTTCTATGGAATCTGTTTTGGTGTCGGAATCAGATTTATGTTATGTAATTTATTTGTCAGACATAGGTGGCACAGTGACTCAGTGGTTAGTGCTGCTGCCTCACAGTACCAGGAACCAGGATTTGATTCCAGCCTCAGGTGACTGCCTGCATGGAGTTTGCACATTCTCCCTGTCTCTGGGTTTCCTCCGGGTGTTTCAGTTTCCCCCCACAGTCTAAAAGTGTGCAGCTTAGGTGGATTGGCCATATTAAATTGTCCATAATATCCAGGGCTAGGTGGGTTAGCCATGGGAAATGCAGGGTTACAGGGTCAGGGTGGCCTGGGTGAATGCACTTCGGCCAATCAGTGTGGACTCGATGGGCCGAATGGCCTGCTTCCACACTATAGGGGAATCTATGAAATAGAAGTGTTTTTCCTTGCAGTGTGTTTAAAACTGATTTTACCCCAATTTCTTTAAGTTCTACATGTCCCAACTCATCCTCCAGATGATAAGGACAGACCAATGAGCTGCGATCAGGCCTTGGAAATGACTCTGAAGCATATTCTAGAAGATTGCTGCTATTTTCCCATTGCTTCTCTTTTTGTTGGAGAATTATCTGATTACCACTCAGCACTTCGAGCAGTTAAGCAGCTGAGAGTGGAAGGTTACCTTGTTTGATGCTGATGAGGATCTCCCTGCTTGTTCAGAGTTGCTCAAGTGAAATGTTTGCATTTTAATTGTTGCTCTACATCTGGATGAATGTAATGTTACATCAGTTCTGTCAAAGACTGTGGATGTGATGCCTGAAAGGGTAGTGAAAGAGGGTCCAACAGCAACTTTCGAAAAGAGAATGGGAGAAATGCTTTCAAATGGAGATGTTAGTGTGCCTGTGGGAAAAGTGAGATCTTTCGAAGGGAAGCTGAATGGTCTTCTGTCAGATTCCATTAAGCTACCACAAAGCATTTTCAACCAATTCTTTTAATTTGCTTTTAACAGCGAATCCATTCCAAGTTGCTTTTATTAAGTGATGAAAATGCTCAGAATTCTAACCAGTTGTGAGATATGAAGCTAAGTATAATTTCATGGATTGTCCGTAAAAGCGAGTTATTTGGCACAGCACACCATTTCGTGAATTATGATGCTGGACGTGTGTAATATAGTTGGCTTCACAAATATTGCAGTAATCAATGGGAAAATGGATCAAGGTGTACGGAACATATCAGTTTCTGAGCACATCTCTGTGCTAATGAAGGCAGGCTGGCATGGTGGCTCAGTGGTTAGCACTGCTGCCTCACAATGCAAAGGACCTGGGTTTGATCCTAGTCTCGGGTGACTGTCTGTGTGGAGTTTGTACATTCTCCCTGTGTCTGTGTGAGTTTCCTCCTACAGTCCAAAGGTTTGCGGGTTGAGTGAATTGGTTAGGGGGAAATGTAGAGTAATAGGGGAATGGGTCTTGGTGGGTTACTCTTCAGAGGGTGGTGTGGACATGCTGAGCTGAAGGGCCTGTTTCCACACTGTAGTAATTCTAATTCCTGTGCATGTCAGCCTGCTCTATCATATTGATTTGCATGTATCTTTGCCACCAATGTTCTATTTCCTTCTGAAATATCTGTCATCATTCACTTATTATGCTGTGTAAAGACAGTTTTCAGACTATTTGTCCAATTCTCACTTTCACTGTGTATCTGCAGTAATGAATTTTGTTTGTTATCTTGTTTAAATATTATTACGCCTTCATGCATTCTTTATCCTCCTCGTCCTGGCTGTGTTCCAGTTTGCTTATCTTTGTTCGTCTTTTTCCCCAGGGGATGCATGTTGATGTCATGTTCCTGCCAAGATCCATTGGTACGGCTTAATTTCCACTGTTATTAATAAGGTAGTTGTAGTGAGTTAGGATTTTCACATTATTGTTATTAAGCACATTCAACTTGAATGCGCTTATCACATAGAAAATGTCAAATGACAACCAAAGGCACATTATAATTGAGGTGGAGCTATGGCTGTGAATATTATAAAGGAGTTTAAGATGAACCCTCTTACTTCTGTGAGAAGAGCAATTATAAACCTTGAGCAAAATTCTCAATGCATTTGCATTCATAAATATATGGGGCATGAAATACAAATAATAGGTTTTGATGCATGTTGGTTAGAAAAATTGCAGACTAGCACAGGTGTGGCTCTGGCAATGTTGTTTTAGTTACAGATGCTCACTTCAATAGGAACTGCCTCCCTGCAGCTGAGGTAACTCATTTGTGCATGTGTTGAACAAATTTCGGACAACGTTCAGTGATAAAGTAAATTAACCACTCTCTCAACAATCAAACACTTTGACAACCCTGTTTTCCCCTTTGCCGTGTTACCACCACGTACTAAAGTATACACGGCAATGAGGTTTTCCAAAAAGTATTCTTTCATGGGATGTGAGCATCACGAGTATGCAGGAGCAGAGACACAAATCACGGGCCCTGGTGCTGCTCATTGGGGCCTGAGGAGGATCAGGCAATGTCATTGGGACCTCTGTGCCCAGGCTCAGCTCAGAAGACTAGTATTTTATTGCTCACCTGTGATTTGCCCCTTGAACTGAATGGCTTGTGAGTAGTTAAGAGTCTTTTATTTATTCATTGATGGGATATGGGCATCACTGGCCAGACCAGCATTCATTGCCCATCCCTAATTACCCAGAGGGCAGTTGAGAGTCAACCACATTGCTGGGGGTCTGGAATTACATGTAGGCTGGACCAGGGACAAATGGATTTATTTATTGTCACATGTACTGAAGTACAGTGAAAAGCTTTATGAGCAGTACCGGCAGATCATAGTAAGCAAGGATGTACAGAGCAAAAGATTTTAACAGAGGCATGTAGGTAATATTGCACAGGGTATACAAGAGAGGGCAGCACGGTGGCTCACAGTGCCGGGACCCAGGTTCAATTCCAGCCTTGGGCGATTGTCTGTGTGGAGCTTGCACATTCTCCCCATGTCTGCGTGTGTTTCCTCCAGGTGCTCTGGTTTCCCCCCACAATCTAATGATGTGCAGGTTCGGTGGATTGTCCATGCTGAATTACTTGTAGTAGGGGAAATGTCAAGGAAATAAGGGAATGGGTCAGTGTGGACTTTCTTGGTCAAAGGGCCTGTTTCTACACTGTAGGTATTCTAAGTTAAAAAAATCAGCATTATTTGAGGCAGTAGCCTTCCCTCAATGACATTAACGAAACAAATGGGTTTTTTCCCAAAAACTGGTATTTGTTTCATGGCCATCATTAGACTCTCAATTCCTGATTTTTAGCTGAATCCAAATTCCACTATCTGCCATGCCAGGATTTGAACCAGGGTCCCTGGTTGCTGGCATCTCTGGATTAATGGTCTAGTAATAATGCCGTGAGACCATTGTCTCCTCCTCAACCACTTTACTCTGGTTCCCAAGTCACATGCCAGTCAGACTAGCTAAGGAAAGCAGATCTCTTTCACTAAGGGAATGAGATGGGTTTTTAGACCAATCATTGGTAGTTTTATGATTATCAGTACCAAGACTAGTTTTCAATTCCAGATTTTGATTCATTTGAATTTAAATTGCAGGAGCTGTCATGGCATGATTTTCACCCACATCCCAGAACATCAGCCTGGGTCTCTGAATTGCCAATCTAGTGGCATTGCCACTATTCCATCATCTTCCCCCAGCTATGAAGCTCGCATGGCCACTCATGGTCAATGTTACTTGTATTTTATTAACCAAATGGATAATTGGTCAAGCAATAAGTGCAAAATGCTGAGTTCTGAAGCAGAGTTGTATTGGACTATGTTATTTCTGGTTTTCTCTCTTCACAGACGTTGCCAGACTATTTCTCCCACGTCTTTTGTTCTTATTTCAAAATGCTGCAGATTCTGGAGTAAAAACAAAAATACTTACAAGATATCAGAATGTCAAGGAAGAACTAGAGAGAGAGAGACCTTAAGGAATGACATTTGCTTGATTCCTAATGAGTTATTAGTGATAGGTGTTGGACGACACCTGTTTACGCCTATCTTAAAACAGTGTCTTCCTTCTAAGAGTTCTCTCTTTGTCTTGCAGAGGTTGTGTGCCATTCTGACTCTGGTCCTGCTCTACTCATTAGCCTTCGCCTCTCCCAACATCCCCAAATGTTGTCGTCAACAAACCTGCTCCTGCCAGGTTATTAATCTCCTGCATGGAGCTGGAAACCATGCAGCTGGCATCCTCACTCTGGGCAAGAGGAAGACAAGTGCTCAGCCTTTCCATAGCCGCCTCTATCACCTCCTTCATGGCTTAGAGAACCAGGCTACTGGCATTCTTACAATGGGCAAAAGACACGAACCTCAGACCCTTTCACTGGAAGAAGTGGGAAGATGTCAAAATATTACTTCACTCCTGGAAACATATTTCAGTTGGGTTCTAAACCTAGATATACAGACCTATGCAGAGATCGAACTGGGCAATAAAGGTTTAAACCCTAGAGAATGTTTAAGCCAACTTTTGAAACTATGTATGTATGGACAGCAGTAATACCTTAGTGACTTAGTTCTTCCATATCTGTGGCTTGGATGGTTTCTGTCCATTATCTTGGAGATAGTTATCAGTGTTTGTTGGTTTTAAAAATGGCAGTTTCAAAGATTATTGTAGTGCAAAGCAATCTGAAAATTTTCCTGTGCCCGAATGTCTGTATTGCGAACATTAATGTCAATCTATACAAATGTATCCTTCTGAAAATAAAGTGAAACTTTAAAGTTTACCCGCAGCAAAAGAAATGTTCTCTGTTACATCTTGTATCTTAATTTTCTATTTTTAATACATTGATATTTAAATACATTCTAAAATTGGCAAACGTGGTTTCAGTTGGTCTTTTAACAGCCAGCTTTCTTTCAACTATGCTCACAAGTCACATGACACCAGATTTATTTGAAGTCACAAGCTTTGGGAGTGCTACTCCATCAGGTGACTTCACTTGATGAAGGAGGACTGCTCTGAAAGCTTGTGATTCCCAGTAAACCTGTTGGACTACAACCTGGTGTCCTATGACTTCTGATCTTATCCACCCCAGTCCAATACCGGCACCTCCACATTCTTTCAACAATGAATGTTCAGGTCTGGACTGCAGACCTTCCATTTGTCTGTGTTATCTCTTACCTAGGTGCACATAGGGATTAAATCTGATTTATTGCCCCACAGTCTAATAGCATCTTGAAGGTCTGGCAAGATTCCATTTGAGCTCCAGTTCAATGAGATTTATGAGAGACCTTTTTCGGGTAAGTGTATCTCACTAATTTTGCAGTGTTTTTTCGGATCCCAGCCACTTTCGAGGCAAGTCCAAGAGTTGGTGTTTTTTTTATTCATCTCTGGGATGTGGGTGTTGCTGGCTGGTTAGTGTTTATTGCCCACCCTTAATTACCCTTAAGGTGGTGGTGAGCTGCCTTCTTGAACCACTGCAGTTCCCCTGCTGTGTTTTGACCCACAATGCCATTAGGGAGGGAATTCCAGGATTTTGACCCAGCGACAGTAAAGAAAACGCAATATTTCCAAGTCAGGATGGTCAGTGGCTTGGAGGGGATCTTAAACATGGTGTTGCCATACATCAGTTAGTGTGGATATTTTAAATCTGTTTGGACAGGATATTAGGTAGATTAGATTAGATTCCCTATAGTGTGGGAACAGGCCCTTCGGCCCAACAAGTCCACATGGACCCTCCCAAGAGTAACCCGCCCAGACCCATTTCCCTCTGTCTAATGCATCTTACACTATGGGCAATTTAGCATGGCCAATCCACCTGACTGGCACATTTTTGGACTGTGGGAGGAAACTGGAGCACCCAGAGGAAACCCACACAGACACAGGGAGAATGTGCAAACTCCACACAGACAGTCACCCAAGGCTGGAATCGAACCCAGGTCCCTGGCGCTGTGAGGCTGCAGTGCTAACCACTGAGCCATCGTGCCATGATAGGTAGAGCTTGAAACTAGGCTTGCTGGCCCAGAGGAAGGGATGCTACCATTGCACCACAAGAGCCTAAGAAGTGGTGAATTTGACTTGTTACCCCTTAGAGAATGTCCTAGTAAGGATCCTGTTTAAAAAAAGACAATCAGAGTAAGAAGAATCCTTGTTCTGCCACTTCCCACTGAATCGATTCATTCCAATTTGAATCTCATGCTTGTTTGAAAAGCTGGTCTGAAAAAAAAAGTTTCATCAACAGGACATGGAGGTTGGTACAATTGCAATGTTTAAAAGGCATCTGGATGGGTATTTAAATAGGAAGGGTTTAGAGAGATTTGGGCCAAGTGCTGGCAAAGGGGACTGGATTAGGTCGGGATATCTGGTCGGCATGGACAAGTTGGACCGAAGGGTCTGTTTCCATGCTGTACATCTCTATGACTCTATGAGGGCATGATTATCTCATTTTAGGGTCATAATTGATATTAACATTTAAGAAATATTATCACCATGGATATCATGACATGGGGAACAGCTGATTCTCAAAGGGCTCCTAAACTTGAGACGTCACACTCCTATAGAGATGTAAATCTATCCTCGTTAGTTTTTTAAAAGAAAAAGTCATGAATGTTGGAAACAATTAAACCTACATGTGAGGCTTTTTTCATCTTTCACTGAATGTGGGCATCACTGGCAAAGTCCGCATTCCTGATTGTCCTTGGTAGAAAAGGACAGTTAATAGTCCACTGCATTGCTTTAATCTGGCCTACATGGGAGTCCAGATCAGTATGAAAAGGACAGATTTCCTCTCAAATGGACATTAGTGGACCAGATGACATTGGTGAACAATCAACAATAGTTTGTTTTTCAGCAGTACTATAACTCACTTTATAGTTTCCAGATGCACCAGGAGAATCAGAATGTCATAGAATCCATACAGTGTGAAAGCAGGCCATTCCACCCATCAAGTCTACACTGACCCACTGAAGAGCATCCCACCACCTATCCCTGTAACCCTGCATTCCCCATGGCTAACCTACTTAGCCTGCACATTATGGTCAAATTAGCTTGACCAATTGACCTAACCTGCACATCTTTGGATTGTGGGGAGAAACCATAGCCCCCAGAGGAAACCCACACAGACATAGGAAAGAATGTGCAAACTCCACAGACACTCACCCAAGCAGGAATTGAACCTAGGTCTCTGGTGTTGTGAGGCAACAGTGCTAACCATTGAGTCACTGTGCCACTCTGTAGGGTGTCATGGCAGCTCATTGGTTAGCACTGCTGCCTCACGTCACAAGGATCTGGTTTGATTCCATCCTTCGGTGACTGTCTGTGTGGACTTTGCAGATTCTCCCTGTGACTGTGTGGGTTTCTGCTGGGTGCTCCGGTTTCTCCCCACAATCCAAAGATGTGCAGGTTGGGTATTTTTAGCCATAGTAAATTCAGGGTTATGGAGTGGTGGGTGAGATGCTCCTCGTAGAGTCGGTGTGGATCAATGGGCCAAATGGTTTGCTTCCACAATGTAGGGATTCTATGATTGAAATCTATGACTATGACTTATTAATTGAGCTTAAATTTGACCAATTGCCATAGTGGGATTTAGAACTCTGATTCCCCAGAACCTTACAGATATGACTAAGAAATATGACCATGCCACTGTCTCTTCCCCCAGCACTAAGCACCTATTTCTCTTGGGCATTCTATCCAGTCCCTCACTCCAAATTCTCTCCTTAAACTGTTACCTCACCAATTCTCCATCCACCTTTTCAAAAAGCCCCGAACCTCATTTCTTTGTGATGAACAATTACATGAAATTGACAGCGTAGACCAGGCTTCTGTTGATGTCCATTCCATTTCATCCTGCTGTATCAGTGCTTGTGGTGTCTCAACCTTTACCTGTGGAATATTCTACAAAGACACTTCAACCAGTTTATTGCTGACAAAACACATTTACCCAGCTGCTCTTACTCAATACAAACAAAGGACTATGGTTCAAACATTTTCTGAATAAAAGACTCAAGTTAAAGAAAACAACTCTTACAAAAATTAAGATAACTTTTCCCAAACTAGGCTGACTGCCTGAAAAGCATAAATACTAACCACTCCAGTAAAGTCAATTGGGGTGCTGGATTCAACTCACTGAGCTCTATCGACTGGGTCCACTGAGGGTCTTCTTCGTTCGAAGGTGAGTCTTTCCTGAGGGAATGGCCACTTGGTGGCCCTTTTTATCCCCTTCCTTTCCAAGCCCTTCTGGAATGTTCTTTGACTTCAGCCAATGGGGGCCACAGGACAGGGATCACAGTGCCCAATGAGGTTAGGTCAGGTCATTCTCTGTGTACCCATCCCCTTTCCAAGATATAATTACTCCATAGTGCAAACGGTCTGGCCAAAACTGGGGAAAGCACAAACATAATGTTCTGGCTGAGTACATCCCAATGAGTTTCAGGTCATAATAACTCTCCCATTGTTAAGATCAATCACCTCTGTTCAATATGTAATACAGGTCTAGGCTGGTCCTTGGTGGCTTTTGACCTGTGGTAACCTTGGCCTCTTCGCATTCCATTAGGCCTTGCTTGCAGAAACTGTTCAGCCAGTTTTATGTTGGGC
The DNA here is from genome assembly GCF_037043375.1 of Chiloscyllium plagiosum. Taxonomy (NCBI): domain Eukaryota; kingdom Metazoa; phylum Chordata; class Chondrichthyes; order Orectolobiformes; family Hemiscylliidae; genus Chiloscyllium; species Chiloscyllium plagiosum. The sequence continues at coordinate 16,476,197 of NW_028270170.1, read as the reverse complement.
CTAGTTGGTTAGGCCATTGGCATCCAATCGGCTCTCAGACTAGGTATTCATGCCATGCAGGATATGGCCACAAGCTGGAAGTCAGTCGTGGTTAAACGTTAAAACGTCACTGCTCTCAGAATCATTATTGATGTTTTCTTGAATGTGCATAGATTAAAGAAAACAGTAGAGTTAAAAGGACATAGCTAGTGCCATCTTCAGCAGAATTTGCTGCTAGATTCAATCAAGGGATTTCTCTTGTACGATCTTGGTGTAATTTCTGGAAAACACTCCCAACTGTTTTCACATCCAATGTGTCTAAAATGCAGTGGACAATGAAAAATTGTAGTTGATTGAGTCCTTAATAGACTTAATAGCTTGGGGATGAGGACATGGGGGTGCAGGGTTGAGTGATGAGCAAAAAATTGAAAAGGTCAGCTATGTTAACTTCTGCTGGTTTAATACTCTGCTCAGAGAGTAGTAAGGGTATGGAATGCTTTGCCTGCAACGGTAGTAGATTCACCAACTTTAAGTACATTAAAGTTGTCATTGGACAAGCATATGGATGTACATGAAATAGTGTAGGTTAGATGGGCTTCAGATTGGTATGACAGGTCGGTGCAACATCGAGGGCCAAAGGTTCTATAGTGCGCTGTAATGTTCTATGTTCTATGTTCAGAGCAGGAATGAAAAATGGATCAACTGACTGTGAGCACAGATGAAAATACTTTGATGATTTATCATTGAGTTGTTGGGAAGGGAATGGAATATATTGGAAGAAAAACAAATCTTTAATACTTAAAGCCTTTTATAGAAATGATGAGGTAATGCAGTAACATTCCCTTTAGAAAATATTGGACAGAAATAGAAACATAAAACTCTAGTTCAGAGAAAAGGACAGTAGGAATTGGAATGTATTTGAAAAATTCCAGATTGACATATAAGAGGCAAGAATGAAGGAAAAAGTTTGCCTGATTGGAACAGTCAGACTCTTTTTGGAAGGCAGGCATATTGTGGCATTAATCTAAAAGTCTAGGTTGATGATCTGGGGATGGGCTCAAGTCAAATGGCAAATAGTAAGATTTCAGTAAAAATCTGGAATAATAACATTAGCCTAATAGTGACTGTGTAACTATTGGGGGATGGGGGAGAGGTTGCGGGGAATACTCTGCCATCTTTGCCTGATCTTGTGTAAAGTGACTCACACCCTCAGGAATGCATTTGACTCTTAACTGCCCTCTGGATAATAAATGCTGACCAAGCTAGTGATTCCAGGAGGAAAAATATTGGGCTACATTTTCCTTTCTTGTTTCTTCCATACCTATGTTTCTCTGTTTCAGATGCTTCTGTGATTCTATTCTATGAACTCTGACTCTGTCTCTATGAGACCAAAAGTGTGGTGCTGGAAAAGCACCGCTGGTCAGGCAGCATCCAAGGAGTAGGAGAGTTGGCATTTTGAGCATAGGCTCTTCATCTGATTTCCAGCATCTACAGTCCTCACTTTCTCCAAGTTGATTATAACCTTACTGCAAAGCCTCTTCCAAAAATACCCACTGTGTCTCTTTATGAACCTACATTTCAGCTGGGAATTTTCCTACACTAGGTGGCAGTATATTTTACAAATGAGCCACTCTGAAGGAGTTAATGAAGCAGATCTAAGTTGTTGAATCTAGTTTATCATTATCATGCCCATTGAAAATGGAAATAGTTTTGAAAAAGCTGGCTCTACTGTCTGCATGGTAAATACAAACTGGAGTCATGGATGAATTTGTCATAAAGCAGTCTGTGGCCAGTGGTGTTCTGTAAGGACCAGTGCTGAGATCTCTCTATTTGTAATATATAAGAGATTTGGATGAAAATATCGCTGGTGAGTTTGCAAATTACACGAACATTGGTGGAGTTTTGGATAATCAGGAAGGATGTCAAAGGATTCAGCATGATATAGACCAGTTGGAAAGTTGGGCGGTGAAATGGCAGATGGAGTTTAATCCAGACAAGTGTAAGTTAGATACATAGAGATGTACAGCATGGAAACAGGTCCTTCAGTCCAACTCACCCATGCCGACCAGATCTCCTAAATTAATCTACTCCCATTTGCCAGCACTTGGCCCATATCCCTCTAAACCCTTCCTATTCATATACCCATCCAGATGCTTTTAAGTGTTGTAATTGCACCAGTCTCCACCATATCCTCTGGCAGCTGGTTCCACACATGCACTACCCTTTGCGTGAAAAAGTTGCCCCTTAAGTCCCTTTTAAACCTTTCCCCTCTCACCTTAAATCTATGCCCTCTAGTTCTAGATGGTATATTTTGGGAGGTCAAGTGAAGATGAAAGTATACAGTCAATGACCGGCCTGTTAGGAGCATTGATATACAGAGGGATCTTGGGGTACAAGTCGATAGCTCCCTGAAAGTGGTAACACAAGTGGATAAAGTAGTAAAGAAGTCATATGGCATCTTGCATTCATTAGTCGGACCACTGAGTATAAAAGTTGGCAAATTATGTTATAACTACATAAAATTAGTTTGACCACATTTGGAACATTGTGTGCAGTCCTGGTCACGGCACTACAGGAAGGATGTGGAAGCTTTCAAGAAGGTGCAGAAGAAGTTTACCAGGATGTTGCCTAAACTCGAGTGTATTATCTATAAGGAGAGTTGGGCAAACTTGGATTATTTTGCTGGAGTATCGGAGACTGAAGGGTGGCCTGATAGATGTATATAAAATGCTGAGAGACATGGATAGGATTTTTAGTCTTTCCCAGGGTGGAAATGTCAATTACTAGGGGGCATAAGTTTAATGTGAGAGGAGGAAAGTTTAAAGGAGATGTACAAGGACAGAGGGTTGTAGGTGGAACACATTGGCAAGTGCTGAGAAGTGAGGTGTTAGAAGCAGATATGGCAGCAAAGTTTCAGATAGACACATTTCGATAGACACATGAACAGGCAGAGAACAGAGGGACATGGACCGTGTGCAAGCAGATGAGATTATCTTGGAATGACATCATGGTTCAGCACAGACATAGTGGGTTGAAGGGCCTGTGCCTATGCTGTACTGTTCAATCTTCTGCGTTATGAACTAATAGTCATATTGACTTGAATAAGCACAAAGTTCACTCAGTGAAATGTTTGTAGATTCAGCTACATTTAATAAATCTGGTTATACTTTCCCTATTGCTTCCGTATTAATTCAATGGTTTGGATATATTAACGCTCTTACAGTCAGTGTTGATGCCAAATGTCATATCCAGACTGTTTCCTATTCTTCCTTATGTCATGAAATCATTTTCCTACATAGTAAATAATGTACAATACTGAATACTATTGATAGCTCTGCAGTTATTGCCTACGGTGTAATTTTTAAATTTGGGACATGGGCATCACTGGCAAGGCTGGCATTTGTTGCTCTTTCCTAATTACCTGTGCACTGGTTAATCTGGGAGGCCATTTCAGAGGGTTGTTGATAGTCAACCATATTTGTGTAGGTCTGGAGTCAAATGCATACCTGACTTGTTCAGGACAGCAGATTTCCTTTCTAAAATGTATTAGAGAATCAAGTGAGCTTTTGTGCGATTCGCCACGGGTTAAATGGTCACTATTAGTGTAGCTTTTTTAATGACACATTTTATAGACTTTAAACTTTGCTATCTGCCATAATGGGATTCAAACCCAGATCCCCAGGACATTAGCCCAGCACTCTGGTATACTAGCTCAGTGTCAACATCACTTTGCTGTCATCTCCTTGCAATGGGGTTATAGAAGCTGGGGGAAGAAAGTATGTGGCTGATGTAGGGTTGGAATGAGGTCAGCCAGGTAGACATCATGAGTATGAGTTTTCCTGATAGGGCCATTGATCTGGTGCAATCAGGGAGCCCTGGCTGACAGATATAGACAGGAGTGTTAAGAGGTTCTGTTCTCTCTGAGAGCTGACGCTGAGGAGCTGGATCAGTGTCAAGGACTATCCATTTGTAGGTAAAGGGGGACTTGGTGATGGGATACCAGCCTTTGTGGTGTTATTTCAGTGGTGATGAGAGTGGGATTAATGATAGTACCATGGAAAACTTACTAGCTAAAGCCCAACTGGATTTCAAACGGGCACTACAACTCACTTTGTCATTAGAAAATGTGGCAAATGGAGCATATGATTTACAGAGTACGTTGATGGAAGTTGACACCCTCGCTAGTTCAACTGAGCTTGGGGGAGCACCAATTTCATCGCCTCACTCAGGACATATCCTGACCAGAGGGACTCTAGATCAGCTCAGAGCAAAACCCCAAAGCCAAGCCTCAGTAAAACAGTTAAAAGTTTCATCAAGATCTGGACTGGCAGGTCATTGTAGTTGCTGCTGGTATGCAGACTTGAGACAGCAAAAAAGTCCCACTAGGCCTGATTGAGTAAGAGAACTCATAGGCCGGTATTCAGCAGAGTGCATGCCCTGGAAAGCCCATCCATATCTGGCTTGCAACAGTTCAATTGCTTAACAACATCCAAACCAGTCAAAATAAACGTCTGATTATATGGTCACTCAATTCTAATGGAGATTGATACCGGTGCAGCTGTTTAAGTAGTTGCAGAACCAGTCTTTAACAAAATTCAGTCTGGATGAGTCCAACCCTTACAGTTGCTTAAGGTCTCAGCTGGACTGAGAACCTATACCAGGGAACCTTTACAGATTAAGGGTACAACTTTGGTCCTGGTCACTGATGAGAAGCAGCTCGTTCAGTTTGCACTGATTGTGGTAAAAGGCTCAGGCCCAAACTGATGGGCACGAAATTGGTTCATAAGATTCACCTCGATTGGCTCAACAGTTTTCGATTAGAAAATAGCTGTCTGAATGAAGTCCTAATTAAATAAGCGGATGTTTTTCAGGAAGCTCTAGGGACTATCAAAGGAGCCGTGGCTGCCTGGCATGTTGACCAGGAAGCAATTCCATGATTCTGCAAGGCCTGCCCAGTGCCATACAGGCAAAAGTAGAGGCAGATATCAGGAGGCTGGAAAGCGAGGGAATCATCAAACCAGTCCAGTTGTGGAATGGGCAGCACCGGTTGTACTGATTCTGAGGTCACATGGGTCGGTTCACCTTTGTGGGAATTTTAAACAAATGGTAAACCGCTTCTCGCAGCTGCAATCCCTCACGTAGAGGACTTGTGCACTAAGCTAGCAAGGGGGGCTTTCCTTCAGGAAGCTGAACATGAGCCATGTGTACCTGCAATTCGGTTAGATGAGGATTCACAGAAGTATGCTGCAATTAATACCCATGAGGGTTTGTACCAATATTCGAGAGTGCCATTATGGGTTTCATTAGCCTATGCAATTTCTCAGTGGATGATGGAGAACATTTTACAAGGTTTCCATTTATCTGGATGACATGCTAATAACAGGGGAGATCAATAAGGAACATTTAGACAACTTGGACATAGTCCTTCTCCAAGGTGGGCATATGCCTTAGAAGGCAAATATGTGTGTTCCAGGCACCTTACATGGGCTCCAGAGTCGATAAGACTAGGTTGCACCCACTGGAAGATAAAGTGAGAGTGATCAAAGATGCTCCAGCTCCCAATACTGTACTATAGCTTAGGTCTTTCCTTGGATTGGCAAATTATTTCAGAAAGTTCATATGTAACCTGGCCTTGCAGTAAGTGTATTCATATTATAAATAGTGACAGAAGATAAACATTTAGTATTGCCATTTTAATGACATGCAGGGCAAAGGGTAAGTATAATATTTGCAGTGGAATGCGATGTTATTTTTAAGCATTAATCAGCAGAGGTACTGGACCATCCAAAAAATTAAACATGCCAGATTGATCAAAAGGACTTTGCTTATTACTTTGAGCTAGATATTATACATGTCTGGATGTTTCAGCATCCCTGTATTATGTTACTTTATTTCTTCCAAATATTCTTTTACTGTACATTTCTGATAAAATGCAGGCTCTGATCTGAATGTCATCTCCACATCAATCTTTTTTATGTCATTATGAACAGTATGCACTTAAGAACTAACTGTGGGATATGCTCTTTGCCAGGTCACTCTGATTAGAGCTGTTACTGTTGACAACTGTCTCACTTTTAACAAGCAAATACAATATGGAATTTACAACATCCTTCTTTAGCTGCAAGACAGTCGTGAGGGACCTTTATGAAAAGATTTTCTGCTTGTCAAAATGAACATTAGTTACATTATCATCACCAATTATGATTCACTTTAAAAAGATTGGAATAAGCTTGTCGGATCAGTCTTTCTGAGATTGATGTTGAATTGGAATTGCCTTAGTTCTTGTTTATGTTTTCTTGAATCAGAGGTTCCAAAAAAAGCAAGATTTTTGTCATTGTTAATAATTGTACTCAGTGCTTACAATTGAAATTTGCTGCAATGTTGCCATGTACTGTAAATCACCAAACTAACTAGGACAACAGAACAATATTCTAAACAGGCGAAAATATAATTATGCTTGGGATGGTTAACATGCTCCAGTGACACCTAGAAACCAAGCTGAATTCTTTTGATTAACTCTTGGTGAAGGATCTGTAGCTAATTAAGCTTTTTCTGTGTTGGTATTTTAAAATGCAACATAAAGAGATGAAGATCTTTCGAAATGAATGAAGTCCTATTTTAATTAACGCTCCCAGTTATATGGAGCCTGACTTTTGCTACTGTCAGTATATTTATATCCAAATACAGCTCTTCCTTCTGCATGTTCATCCAGTGTGCTTCAGTATGATATATAAAAGGGAACAAGGCAAATCATTTCCTAAAGCTCGCTCTACCCCGGCTGGTTGACAAGAAATCAGTATTTACCCGCAAGAAACTACAGATTCTTTGTTCAACCCTAATTGATTTCAGAACTTATTAATTTAGGTCACTGGTCCACAAGGAGCAGTGGTCTTAAAGAGACAAGCAAGTTAAGAACTACAACTTAGCTAACTAAGAAAACAAGAATTTTGAAAAATTCCTCTTCCACCATTTTAAACATGTTATGCCACCATCAAACATGTGCTCCCCTCACCTCACCTCTCAGCATTCCTTAGGGACTGTTCCTTCTCCAACATCCATTCCAGTTTCCACATTACCTTTCCATAAAGTGAAGAAGATCAACACTTTATCTCCAATTTTTGCTGGTTCTGATGAAAAGTCACCATCTGAAACATTGTGTTTATTCTTCTCCCCACAGATGCTGTTATACCAGTTATCTTTTAGTTTCTAGGGAAACAGACAAGACTCCCAATATAATGTTAAAATGTTCGTATTTATTCTGCAATCTATTTTGAGAATATCATTACTCATTGTGAATCAGAGACTTCAGTATTTAAAATGGGTACAACTTTAGCATGATCTATGAAGAAGTTTGGAAAAATGTTTCTCAAGTTAATCCCACAAATAGTGAAAGAGTGTTTCTGTTTTAATTAATATAACTTAGATTTAGACAATGACAACCAGGCTCAAATTTCCTAGTGAAGCACAGGTCTCTGAAAATGGTTTGTAACAATTTCTCATGCATTTAAGCAATTTTTAAAATATTTTTGTAAATTAGTTCTTTTTTATCTTATATTATGGCTCCTATCTTCAGGGGGGGGCGGGGGCGGGGGGAGTGCAGTTTTCTCACTAGGCAAGTCTGTACTGCAGAGTGATGCTAACAGCGTAAGTGCAATTCCAGCACCAGCTGAGGTGACCATGAAGGGTTCTCCTTCTCAACTTCTCCCTTTACCTGAGTTGTGGTGACCCTTAGGTTAAATCACCACCAGTTATCTCTCTCTAATGAGAGAACAACCTTATAATGTAGTCAGCCTGGCAGCAGACCCAGGACCACAGTAAAAAATATTTTGCGAAATAATTTTGTGTCATTGGATTGGAAATGCTTGTAAGTTAGGCAGCTTCTGTGGAGAGAAACAGAGTTGATGTTTCAGTTCAAGATGATCTTTAATCAGATCTGGTTTGTTGCTCGCTCTGAAATGTTGGCGTTAGTGCATCTGTGCTGATCAGTGCAAGATGAAAAGCTTTGACAGCAAGTTTCTTTCTCAGCTTACATTACTACCCAGATTTATGTCATTGGCACATTTGGAGATGTGACTTTCTGTCATATCATGTGAGTTTATAATGACTGCAGTGACCAACTGAAGGCTTAAAACAGATCCTTGGGGGAAACCACTGGTCAAATCTCACCAATAAGAGTAACCCCCACTATCTCTACACTCTGGCAGATGGCCAAATCTTTTAGATAGAGAGTGGTTCACGTGTGGAATGAATTTCTTGAGAAAGTGGTGGATGTGGGTGCAGTTACAACATTTAAAAGATATTTGGATAGATATATGAATAGGAAAGGTTTAGAGTGATATGGGACAGGAGCAGGCAGATGGGTCAAATTTAGTTTGGGACTTTGTTCAGCATGGACTGGTTGGACCGAAGGGTCTGCTTCCATGCTGCATGACTTCTATAACATTCGGGCCAAGCCAAAATTGGGAATGGATGTGAATAAGGCTTGAATGTTATGGGGCTGACAGACATGCTGACTTCCTGATGTTGCTTCCAATGTTAGCTATTTTGAACAATCCTATTTCATGCCTCCAAATGTTAGACAGGTTTGTAAGAGTCATGAAAAGTGAGGTGATGGGTCCTAATGCAGTTTTTCAGTGGGCATATGGTTTCTTTTGCAAGAGGAGTTGTAAACACCCAGCATAAGGCCTGGTATCAATGCTTCTGGCAGACTCAACCCCCCTGCCTGGTTAAAGGGGCTAGAGGGGGGGCTCCTTCCCCAACCATATTCCTCACATTGGTGTCCTAGCTCCTTTTTGCCACTTTTAAAGTAGATTTATTACAAAGTAGTTGAGAGGGCGCTTTCTCATTGAGATGCATTCCCAATTACCTCGCTTGAACTGCATCCTGGATTTTCTCTGAATCTGATGGTTACTAATGTTCTCTCCAGCTTTGAGAGACAGCCTGCCACCCAGAATTGGTCAGGGAACCTACTTCCATGCCAGTAAGAGCTCACTTACATTGACAATCTTGACTTTAATCAACATCCAACTGGAGGCTGGTTCAACTCTGAAACCAGTCCCAACTCCTGTGTCCTGCCCATATGAGGAAAGTCCAATCCTACTGTCTCCTTCTACTCAGCAAATTTTCTTATTAGTTCCATAATTTACTTTCAATTTCATGACTTGCCACCTTTGGCTAACAGTTGTATCTTTCATATTTTTATTTCATTCTTTTCCTGCGTTTTGTGCTACATACTTGTTCTGAGCATCTATCGGCTCATTTACTGTGGAGACACAAGTTGCAGCTAAATCAGAATTCTATCTGATGTTACTAGTTTGAGAAAGAGTGCCAAAGACTTTTTTTTTGCTCTGTTATATCTGAAGACACAATGATCAGACAGGTACTGGTCTTTTTCTAAAACTGATCAAATTGGATTGCAGGTAGTAAGTTAAGAAAATACAAAATATGTTGAATTATTCTGGAAGTAGATGTGACAATGACAAAAGCAACTTAATATGGTTAAAGGTTGGTCCATATTGGAGGAAGATGCATTCTAAGTGAAATAACTATTGTTAATGTAATTAATAAACATAGTGCCAAACATGACAAAAAAGCTGCAGAAGAACAATAAACAAAGTAAATGGAATGACGGTGATAATGTCAAAGCAGCAAAGTGGTGGTCAAAGTCATGCTTTGATCAAACACATTAAGCTTGATTTTATCTTTGTGCAAGAGGGTGGGTTTGAATGAAACCTCAATTTTCTGCAGCATCTGAATGGGTAAGACAAAAAGGCCAAAAGCTGCTCCCTCATTCCAGAAGGCTGGGAGATAATGCCATGGTAATAAGGCCAGAAATTATGGGACTCCAGTTAATGCTCTACAGGTGTGGATTCAAATCCCACCATGGGAGCTGGTGGGATTAATTTTAAAAAATCAAATTAATAAATCTGCTGAAGCTGTCATGAATTTGCTTAAAAACTCATCTGATTCACTAAGTGCCCTTCAGTGAAGGCAATCAGCTGTCTTCCCTGGTTTGTTCTACATGTGACTCCAAGTCTGTGGCAATGTGGTGGATTCTAAAATGGCCAGGTAGGCTCCTCAGTGGTGAGGAGGATAATAAATGTTTGGCATATCAGTGATACCCACATCCCATGAAATAATATATTTTTTAAAAATGTAAGGAAAAATTTTTTGCAATAAATCCACCAAATTACTTCAAAGTAAATAGTTAGTAAGTTTGCAGATGACACCAAAATTGGAGGTGTAGCGGACAGCGAAGAGGGTTACCTCAGATTACAACAGGATCTGGACCAGATGGGCCAATGGGCTGAAAAGTGGCAGATGGAGTTTAATTCAGATAAATGCGAGGTGCTGCATTTTGGGAAAGCAAATCTTAGCAGAACTTATATACTTAATGGTAAGGTCCTAGGGAGTGTTGCTGAACAAAGAGACCTTGGAGTGCAGGTTCATAGCTCCTTCAAAGTGGAGTCACAGGTACTTAGGATAGTGAAGAAGGCGTTTGGTATGCTTTCATTTATTGATCAGAGTACTGAGTACAGGAGTTGGGAGGTCATGTTGCGGCTGTACAGGACATTGGTTAAGCCACTGTTGGAATATTGCATGCAATGCTGGTCTACTTCCTATCGGAAAGATGTTGTGAAACTTGAAAGGGTTCAGAAAAGATTTACGAGGATATTGCCAGGGTTGGAGGATCTGAGCTACAGGAAGAGGCTGAAAAGGCTGGGGCTGTTTTCCCTGGAGCGTCGGAGGCTGAGGGGTGACCTTATCGAGGTTTACAAAATTATGAGGGGCATGGATAGGATAAATAGGCAAAGTCTTTTCCCTGGGGTCAGGGAGTCCAGAACTAGAGGGCATAGGTTTAGGGTGAGAGGGGAAAAATATAAAAGAGACCTAAGAGGCAACTTTTTCACACAGAGGGTGGTACATGTATGGAATGAACTGCCAGAGGATGTGGTGGAGGCTGGTACAATTGCAACATTTAAGAGGCATTTGGATGGATATATGAATAGGAAGGATTTGGAGGGATATGGGCCGATTGCTGGCAGATGGGACTAGTTTAGGTTAGGATATCTGGTCGGCATGGACGGGTAGGACCTAAGGGTCTGTTTCCAGGCTGTACATCTCTATGACTCTATGACTCTATGAAAGTTGTATAAGGGTTCACAGATTCAAAGTAGTAAAAAGTTAATGATAGGAAATTCTTCACATAAATACTAATTGATGCATAGTATAGACTTCCAGATAAATCAATGGAAAATTCTAAAATTATTTAAGCAAAATGTGAATATCATATAGAGGAATCAGGAAATTTGGTGATTACAATAAACTTGTGATTTTGAGTATTTTCAAATTAAGACAGAGTACATCAGATTGATTCTCTGAACAGTTCAATTGTGTGCTCATTTTATGGCCAAATGCATGTTCTTGTATCAAGTAGTATCATGACTGGGATTGTCTAGTCCAAAGATTCTGTTATGTTGTTGTGACAGATGATCAAGCAAAGCCTAGTGATCGCTCGTACTTCAATAAATGTCCTTTACTCATTTACCTCTCATGCCGTTATAGTCCAAGAGTAAAATGTGAAAGTAGATCCACGGTTCAGAACTGCACTATTCATTGTTTACCCTGATTAAAGACACAATTCACCAAATTGATTCTTAGTTATCACAAATCCTCCATAAGCCCTGAGATATCTACTGTTCCAACCTCCCATCAATACTTATGCTCTACCATTCTTACTACTGGTTGCAACATCTTCCTTCACTCACCCAAATCTCAGGCATCACTAACTCTGCATTGCTCGTGTGCTGCCTATTCACTTGCTTTGCCCAAGTCCCTGACTGCACCAAAGTAACAACTGTGCCACCCAGTTACATGTTCCTTAATACCTGCCTCTCTGTCACTCCAGAAGGAAAGCAATCCACAACAGGGCATAAAGAGACAAGGTGGTGTGCCTGACATTCGGTTTGTCACCACTAATGAAGAGATTGTCCTGTCTCTAACTGCCTACAGCAGCTAACTGATCATATTGATGCTATCGGAGGCTGACTTGACAAGACCCTGACTGAAGGCCATCTCCCTTGACTTGAATAAGGGGTGCTGACAACCATGACGTGTTTCCTAATTTATTGTTTAGTCTCAGCAGCATGACAACATAGCAGTGCTGTGATCCTGATATCGCTGGCTGAGGGACAGGGCACAAATCATCAGGTTAGAGAGTGCTAAAAGAACAAACAAACAGACCAGAGATACAGCCTGGTGTTGTCCATGAGCTGGGTGAGTGTCCCTGAACACAAAGTGTCCTTGCTGCAACATTATAGTGATAGTTGCTAGTGCCCCCTGAGTTACAACCCTTAAGTGCAGAAGCATCTGCAAATGAATTGGAGAGGTGCCACGTGTGTTCGTCGAGGTTGGAGCATGTCAGATGCCAGGTGCCTGCTGTAAGTTCCAGGTCAAGAGCCCTCAGTATCTCGTTGCTCCTGGCAAATAATGTGATAAAAAAAGTTGCATATTAATAAGGTGAGATCTGTAGTTAGTAAGGTAATTAACAAGCAGTAATCCCCTTTTAATAGCCAATTCATTGCTGCCCAGTAAGAACCTCCCTTGATGCCCAGACCTTAGTTAAAATATGCAGCAAGTTGTTCTCTCTGTCAAGATAGGCTTTGCTGGACTTCTGACATAGTTTTGCCACATATCTCACCATTGCCCATGTTGCTCAAGCCCCTAGAAGATTCTGCCCATTGAGTCTATTCTTGATTAAAAGCTACCAAGTACTTGAGGGTCAGCCAAGAGCAATTAATTCTCTCGATTAGGGAAGTACAACCTTACCTTACATGTTTCATAACTATTTACCAATACTTCTCTCCTTGCTACAAAAAAGCTATTGTCCCAGACATTTAACTTTGGGACAAAACTCAGTTGCAGCAACAATTGCATTTATGTAGCATTTGTGATGATAGTGGTTGAATGTAGACTATTTTTGCATTCCATCATATAAGTTTGATCTGGGTCAGCCATGTGCTGAATTGGTTTAACAGGTGGAAAAAAAACTAGCTTAAGATGGCCACATCAAACAGCTGACCACAAGTTAACTTAGCTTCATGAAATTAACGTGGAATAAATTCAACAGTGAGAACCGAAATTAACAGACACTGCAACTAATTCACCCAATCGGCATAAGAAATACTTGTCTCCTATTTTGATTTGCAACTCTATGAACAGCTCCACATTTTGGAGATGAAAGACACTACCTGTGATTATCAAGTTTGCAAATAGGGTAGACAGGGAGAATGTTTCCAATCATAAAAAAGCAAAAGAACGATTTAAAAAGACATGCAAATGAAGCAACAGTGATGTAGAAAAATCATTCACGTAGCAAGTAGTTAGAGTATGGAAGGCCCTGCCTGGAAATGTGGAAATTGAAGAAAAACTCAGTTGAAGCTTTGAAAAGATGATTATTGAAGTGGTGTGCAGGGGTGTGAAATCAAAGGAGGAGATTGCCATCAGGAAATAGAATCACTGCAGGCATGATGGGCTGAGTGGCCCCCTTCTCCATGGTAGCAATCCTGTGATTCTGTGAAATATACAAGCTTTCTTTTAAAAAAAAACTACTTTTGGGGGAGTAAAGGAGTTGGACTTGTGACTGCAGAACCTGAGTAAGCTCTCTTTATTAGTCTCTTAAGACAGAAAATTGTTTGATAACCGAACTGATTAAAAAGAAACATCAGACCATTGAAAACTCTAAGGACAACTAAAATATTTGTAACTGCCAGACATCAATTAAACAACTATTGTTTCAGTCTCAGCCCAGCCCTCCTTCAGGGCAGGCTTCCAGCCCAGTATTCCAGTTGCCCTGGTGTACTGGTCTCATCCTGGAATGGTGGTCTCATCCTAGCTGTGTTTTCAGGATATTCCATCATTCCTTAATTGACTTTTCCTGAACCCAGGAGCCAGTAACTGAACTGTGATGAACTTTGTCTTAATTTTACATTTTTCTTCTTATTATGTATAACAAAAGTCATTGACATAGGTGTCGTGCTGGGACTGCTTCTCAAACTTTTCACTGTATTTTTCATGTAGAAAAGCACAGGCAAATAAATTTCTATTCTGTTCTATTCTATTATGTCTTGAGGACAACTTAAAGTATTTAGACTGTACACTTCTTTGGTATTACGTTTGTAATGGACACCAATCCTTTTTAACTTGGTATCATTGTGTATGTATTCTTAATGCCACATCTTCATTATTTTTCTTGAAGTTAGGAGATAATAGAATTCCTCTTTCTTTCATTTACGAAACTTTGTAATTGACTCCTTATTAAAACAGTGTTTAAATAAGGAGCCAATCCTATAGCAGGGTAATAGCATTTTTGTTAGAGGGGTGTTTCTCAACCTAAAAAGAACGTAACCAAAGAGGTTGAAAAGAGGAGGCCACTTTATCCCTCTTCATACATTTCAGACTTTTAAGGATGCCTGACTTTTAGGGGAAAAGTTTTTTAAAAACTAATTTTCAAAAAACATTGTCGAAAAAATATTTTTGTACATTAGGAAACAATCATAAGGAATTTTCAAAAAAGAGAGGGCTGATATGACATACAATCATACATGAAGAAAAATGGGGAATGAGCATTAATAAGAGAAAACTAAATTCTGCAAAGTGAAATGTATTGTTGGAGAAGTGGAAATGTTATTGCAGGATTGAAATATTGAAATAAACAAAACTCATTTATTTCACTCTGACACAGGTACCCACTGAAGCTTGTGAAAAACATTATTACAATATGTGACTTGGTGCAGAATGTTGTTGAGCAGAGAAACTTAAGGATATAGAGACATAGTTCCTTGAAAGTGGAATTGCAGGTAGACAGTGTGGTGAAGAAGGTATTTGGCACACGAGCTTTCATTAATCAGAGCATTGACTACAGGAGTTGAGCCGCCATGTTACAGCTGTACAAGACATTGGTAAGGCCCACATCTGATTGTCCTGCTATGGGAAGGATGTTATTAAACTGGAAAAGGGGCAAAAAATATTTACAAGGCTGTTACTGAAACTGGAGGGTTTGCATTATAAGGGGAGGCTGGGACTTTATTCCCTGGAATGTAGAAGGCTGATAGGTGACCTTATAGAGGTTTCTAAAATCATGATGGGTAGAGATAAGGTGACTAGCCAAAGTCTTTACTCCAGAGTAGGGGAACCCAAAACTAGATGGCATAGGTCTAAGGTGAGATGGGACCTGAGGGGCAACTTTTTCACCAAGTTTGTTGCGTATATAGAACAAGCTGCCAGAGGAAGTGGTAGAGGCAGGTACAATTATAACATTTAAAAGGCATTTGAGCGGTATATGGATAGTAAAGGTTTAGAGGGATAAGAACAAATACATGCAAATGGAATAGTTCTGTTTAAGAAACCTTGTTGATATGGATGATTTGGGCTAAATAGCATGTTTCCGTGCTGTAGGACTCTGTGACTCTATATACCTAGGTGCAATATTTTAGGATGATCTGAAGTCAGAGAAGCTGAAGAAAAAAGGATTTAAAAAGAAACCTATGTGGTACAGCTTAACATTTTAGTGAAGTGGATGAGGACGTACATACATAAAGGAGGCAGATAAAAGTGTCACAGACTTGAGGCAACATCCCACCAGAAGGTTCAAATGATTCAGTGCAGAATTGGAATTGACTAGAGTGGCTGCTTGGGATTTTGATAGAAGCGTAGGTAAACATATGCAGTTCGTAAATGTTTTGGTTTTGATGCCTGAATCTCTTATCAAATAAGGAGCTGTATCCATTTTCAATAATCCTTCACCAGCTCCCACAGAACCAGTTGAGCAGTTATGTTCTTTAGAACTTGACTAATAGTGGTGCTAATGATGACATTGAAGCCTCTTGACCAGAACACACTCTCCACTCTTGCCACCCTCAGTACCTTCTCCAAATAATGTTCAGTATGGAATGATGTTTGCAGGAAAGAGGTGTGGTATATGGTAACCAGCAGGAGTGTTAATGTTGAGGATTCCCAGGGCTGTGTATCACAGCACCACCACTTATTCAGGGATGGTGATGGAGCTGTCTGGTACATAGTCTGTAAGGTATAATTCCTTGAGTATGACTATATTACATCATAGCTATTGCAATTTTGACACTAGGTGTCAGCAGGGAAGATGTGGACTTGTTGGGCCGAAGGGCCTGTTTCCACACTGTAATGTAATCTAATCTAAAAAAAAATCTAATCTAAAAAAAAATGTTGAAGACTCAACAGAACTGAGTTTGCTGCCTTCATTTCCAGTGTCTAGGTCTGTGCAAGGTAGGCTGTCTGGTTTCATTTCTCTTCTAGAGGCCTTTTAAATTTAATATAACTGAGTGTCTTGCTTGAGAGAGCAATTAAGAGTCAATCACATTGCTCTCATTCTGGAGTTACATGTAGGTCCAGTAAGAACAGCATATTTCCAAATGAACCAGTTGTTTGTAAAACAAAAACCTGCAATGGATTTATGGTCATCATTAGACTTCCATTCCTAGATTTGTATTTTGAATTCAAATTGCACCAATCTACCTTGGTGGAATTCTAACTCAGCTCTCTAGATCTATGTCTCTGGATTACTAATCCAATATCACTATGCCATCTCTTCCCCCTAAGTTAATAACCTTGGAGTGAGAGGCCAATTCTCTTTGTTTCTCTTGAAATTGATCTTTGGTTGGCAAGCCTGATGCCTTCATGCCTTTCAGCAGGAAGACCACGTTCATATATTCCAGTCATCTCCTTGATGACAGTGACTGGAACGTTGTTGGAAAACTGGCACAGATGGATCAGTTGCAGTAGCAATTCAATGGATACTTCAATGTGAGTCCACAGTTAATGCTCAGATACTGTTGCTACATCATGGTTGGCCAAAATAAAATCTCCACAATGTGACCATCTCTTGTTTTAACAATAACAGCAAATTCTGTAAAATTTTCTGAATTTGTAACCTCCTCTCGACAGAAGTGCTCAATCCCTGTGTGATTATATGGCTCCCATGTTCATGAGCGAGTGGATGTGGACCTTGCGGCTAAAGAGATCAAAGAGTAGGGGGAGAAAGTGGAACTGGAATTCTAAGATTGCATCATGACTGATCATGCAATCTCAGTATCCCATTTCTATTTTCTCCCCCTACTCTTTGATCCCTTTAGACGTGGTGGTGCAGTCTCGAAGGGCTGAATGGCCTACTCCTGCACCTATTTTCTATGTTTCTTCTCCACCCAAATTACTCAACAGCAGTGGGATAAAGAGCACTATACAAGGCCCATGCCAAGGAAGGCTCTTGTAGTGCAGTTAACGTTTCCATGCCTCTGGGCTAGAAGAAATAGATTGGGATCCTACATGTTCCATTCACATGTCATTGCATATCTGATTAGATTGACTAGCATTATCTGGGGTCTGCATTGACAACATTAATTGCTCTGCTATTTCAAGAGGGCATTATCAACCTTTGTCTAGTTGCATAGGATAGTTCATTTGCTTACAAACAGCGGTTACCTTTCTTTGCGTGGAGATGCCAGTGAAAGGTTGGTTGTACATGGGTGAACCATAATATATTTGGAAATATTTATTGCAGTCCATTTATTTTAAACAGATTGAGAGCTGTGTTGAAGGAGTTCAAGAAACAACATGATCCAAACTAGTTAACTAGTAGCAAGACCAGAACTTGGATATTTCACAGAAAGTCAGGCAGCATCTGAGAAGCAGGAAAATCGACTTTTTGGGCAAAAGCCCTTCATCAGGAATAGAGGTAGGAAGCCTCCAGGGTGGAGAGGTAAATGGGTGGGGAGGGGGGCAGCAAAGAGTACAACAGCCCCAGTCCCACCCCCCCACCCCCACTCCCATTTATCTCTCCACCCTGGAGGCTTCCTGCCTCTATTCCTGATGAAGGGCTTTTGCCCAAAACATCGATTTTCCTGCTCGCCGGATACTGCCTGACCTGCTGTGTTTTTCCAGTACCACTCTGATCTAAGCTCTGGTTTCCAGCATCCGCAGTCCTTACTTTTGCCTATTTCACAGAAAGACCTAATGTGGCCAGTACATAATCATTGATATGAATAGGAGGGACAGTTATTTCCCAAAATGGTGAAAATCTGCCTTTGAATCAATGCAAATCCAAGGTGAAGCTGGAATCTCACAGTTTGCCACAATCTGTCCCCTCGCCATGTCTTTGGACTCTGCCATCGAAGATGTTCATTTTAGTGAACTGAGGCAGAATTTCTCCTTCTAATCGTGATAGCTAACTTCACACCATTCCAATATAGACCAGAAAATATTTTCAAGTGAAATTTTGTAAAAACGAAACCCCCTATGCGCCAAAGTAAAGGTAATAAAACAGGAAGCACCTAACGCCCTGGTTACAAGTGGCTGTTTTTTTTCTGTTCCGGGAAGGTTCAGGAATGTGGACTGAATCCCTCAGTCAATTGGAAGTTGAAGTTTCTTTGTGATCAGGGAAGTTATTTCTGTTTCTCCCAGCTCTGCCTCGCAGATGGCTTGATTTTTCACTCCATTCTGATTCTTTCCCCTGTAAAATTAACCCGGGGGATTCCTCCCACTTTTCAGTGAACTCGCCTCTTAAATTTTATTTTCCAACGCCAGAAGGAGGGGTTTCGGCGGAACGCGAACTGCTTGTGGTGGGGAAAAGACCCGAAGCTTATCTCCATCCCCTCAGCTGGCTGTGAATGATCGCTTCATTATCTCTCTGTGAGTAATCCCAACGAAGAATAAAACGAGGTTTCGCTCGAAATGTTGGATGTCAATCTCACTGGCCTTGTCTTTAAAAGAAGAGTAATTTCGCCTCAAAAGACTTAAGTTGGCGTCTTTCATATAGAAAATCCCTCTGTTATTTTTTCGAACAAGAAATTTGATCCTCCCCTCACACACACACACAGAGTTTGTAACTGCTGAGATGGGGGGGAGGAGGAGGAAGTCTCTTCATGGTACAGAGCACCCGGAATAGGAGCAGTGTTTGTGCAGTCGCTCACTGTGTCACATTGTCATCGGGCAAATGCAACCACCCAGTGGATTCGAAGCTGGTAGAGGGAGTGCGAGAGACTGCCGCTCGGTCCAATGGACCGACTGAAGAGTTACACTGGGAATGTAAGAGTGGAGAATGGAGATGGGGGGGGAGAGCTCTGAGCTGTTGTGCCGAGGGGCAACCAACGACTAATCGCCGCGATGGAGATGGACGGGAGGCGTGTGATGTGCTAGATCAGTCCCAAGGAATGCGCTATCTCGGAAGCCAGATTGGGTTTCGCGGTGTGAGTTGAAGGGAACGGGGACGTGACCCTGGCCCCCGCTCAAAGTTCTGGCCTGTCGACCGAGACAAACTTCAATCATCCCCAATGGTATAGTTCCAAAGTGAGGAACTCTTCATCAACAACGGGAAAAATGCCTGTTATGAAAGGCTTGTTAGCGCCTCAGAATACCTTCTTAGACACCATAGCAACGCGGTTTGATGGAACACGTAAGTCTGAAAGAGAAAGAGCACTAGAAAAAAAAAGGATTGAATTACTGGCTGCCCAATCTTTTTTGAGGCTGTTAGTCTAAGTTTATAAAGGCTGCATGGTTCAAGTAGGTTTTGCTGATAAGCGCTAAACTTAAAAAAAAAACTCGAATTTCCAATGCGTCAACTCTCTGTTATACCTAAAGTTATGACTTTCTTAATGCAATAGAGTAACACCGTGAACAATCTGACCCTGTCAGGTTATGCAAACTCGATAGTGCCAGGTGAAATCTCGATTTGGAGATGCCGGTGTTGGGCTGGGGTGTACAAAGTTAAAAATCACACAACACCAGGTTATAGTCCAACAGGGTTAATTGGAAGCACACTAGCTTTCGGAGCGACACTCCTTCATAAGGCGTCGCTCCCAAAGCTTGTGTGCTTCCAATTAACCCTGTTGGACTATAACCTGGTGTTGTGTGATTTTTAACCAGGTGAAATCTCGACAAGGTGCGCTGTGCATAAAACAACACACGGCCCCTCAGAACTGGAAAAATAAACTGGTTGTTTGTTGGTTGCCGGTGGTCTCCAGGGAGACGGTAGCTGGTAAACAAGCTCAGGGCTTCGGCGATATTCCAAATTGCATTTTCCAGATTACATTGGGTGTAGGGACTGGGGGCAACGTTTTAGTCACAAAGCCACTGGATGAGCACAATGTCATTGCCTCCAAAATACGAACAGGGCACTTATTGGGAAACCTCGGTTAAAATCCCCCTCTGCTCCCAGGAGCTGCCCAGCTAAATTGTGAGATCTAAGGGTTACAATTCCATTAAAGGTTGAGAGGTGCTTTTCAGGTCACGCCCTCCTGCTGGTGTAAGGTTAAATTGGCATGTTTACAATCACACAGTGTGAAAGGTCCAGTACTTCAGCACCACGGACAGCAACTGTATTAGTAAATGCGGTCGCTTGGACCCATTCAAGTGGATTGCAGAAGCTTAATTAACCGTAATGTGCTCAAACAACCCACACAAAAAAAAACACTTTTTTTTTTCTCTTTCAGTAAATGTTATCTTCAGAACTTCCATTCATTTTAAGATACTAAATGAACCCTCGAACATGTTTCATACACGAGCATTTCTGATGCACAATATGCAGCTGAAATTGCAAAGTAACAATTACACCTTTTCCAGCGAATCTCAACAAATCATAAAATCAGATCGTCAAATGGACCCAGTAAACTTTGCCCATACTTCTGTTTATTTCTATTACAATTTGAGATTTAGTTTGATATGAGGTGATTTTTTTCTCTCAGATATTGCTGAGTCTTAGGAACTCTCTTCCTGAAAAGATAGTGGATGCAGAGTCCTTGAATATTTTTAAAGCAGGGGTAGGTAGATTCTTGTCAACCAAGGGAGTGTAAGGTTCTCAGGGGCAGGGAGGAATGCAGATTTGAGATTACAATCAGATCAGTCATGATCTTATTGAATGGTGGAGTAAGTTGGAGGGTCTGGTTGGCCTACTCCTGTTCCTTCTTCCTATTTCATTTTCTTTTCTGATGTGGAGATGCTAGTGTTGGACTGGGGTGGACAAAGTCAGAAGTCACACAACCATTCAGTCACCTGATGAAGGAGCAGCGCTCCAAAAACTTGTGATTTCTAACAAACCTGTTGGACTATCAGCGTGTGTCGTGCGACTTCTGACATTTTCTTTTCTAACACCTTTGGTGGTTGAGATGAAAGGAGGTTGTTGGAGGACAGGGCTATTGAGGTTCTACATTGATGAATCATTCCAAAGGCACTTAACATATATTGAGCTCTAACTCATGTTCTTAGCTAAAGGATGAAGAATGTTTTCAGCATCTCATATGGATGACTCTGAGTATATTTTTATATCACTTGGAAAATAGCACATTTTCTGTGCTTCCCTCCAGATCCTTGTTGATAGAAGAATGTATAACACAGAAATGATGACAGAGGAGGTTGTTTGCTCATTGTGCCTCACCTTCTGAAACTATCTAATTGAATTTGATTTTGCTGCATTTCTTCAGTGGCCCTAATAATAGGTAACACGTCTACCTGTTATTTGTTGATTTCTTTCTAATTTTAGTTGCTGTTCTACTTTCTCAAAAGGAACTGACCAGCTTTTTTTCCTCCCATACCTCATCCAAGTTGTCAGTGCTGCAGAGACTTTCAAAAGTATGACTTCCACATTGCATTGATGGGATGCCTTTTAAAGTTTTAGCTCTAAAACAACAGGATTGACACAACATGATTGTCCTTAAACGTGCAATGCATTATAATCAGTTATAAGTCATGACTTGAGCATGGAAGCCTAGGCTGATACTTCAATGCTGTACAGAAGGAGCACTGTTGAAGGTGCTGATTTTTGGATAAGACATTACACAGAGGCTCCATTTGCTAGCTGTGGTCGACATATTAAAAATCCTGCCATTTTGAAGAAGAACATGGAATTTATCCCCAGTGTCTCGGTTACTATTTAACCTTTGAAGAACATAACAAATACAAAACATGACACATAGTCATTGTTGTTTGTGGGGATTTGCTATGACTAAACTCTGAGTGGCAAATTTCCTACACTTCAATAGTGCCAAAATATTTTTAAAAAAGGCTGTAAAGCACTTTATGATTTCCAGTAGTCACGAAAGCACTGCATAGATGTAAATCCTTCATTTCTTCCTCTTTAATTAGTGGTGCTATGCTATTGTTAGTAATGAAATCCTGAAAATGCAGAATGCCTTGACTTAACTGGCACTTTCAAAAAATTTAACTCCAACACCCAATGCCAAGAAGGTAATCATACATTTCAGGGCCAGGTGTAGTATTGTAAAACAGAGGGATAGAAAAATAAAGATACAGGAATTGTACTAGCAATCCAGAAACCCAGACGAATTGTCCCGAGGCAAGGGCTCAAATCCCACTTTAACAGCTCTGGGAATTCAAATCAATTAATGCACCAGAATAATCTCACCAAAACTGATCATGATACCACTGGACTGTTGTAAAAGTCCATAAGGCACATGAATGTACCCAGATGAAGAAATCTGCCATCCTTATCCTGGATCACGACATGTATCTGCATCATATCTAAGTCTCTTTGCAGCCGACAACAGGAGGGCTCTTGTCGGCTGCAAAGAGACTTAGATATGATGCAGAGCTGGGCTGAGGAGTGGCAGATGGAGTTCAACCCTGCCAAGTGTGAGGTTGTCCATTTTGGAAAGACAAATAAGAATGCGGAATACAGGGTTAACGGTAGGGTTCTTAGTGAGGTGGAGGAACAGAGGGATCTTGGGGTCTATGTTCATAGATCTTTGAAAGTTGCCACTCAGGTGGATAGAGCTTGTAAGAAGGCCTATGGTGTATTAGCGTTCATTAGCAGAGGGATTGAATTCAAGAATCGTGAAGTGATGTTGCAACTGTACAGGACTTTGGTTAGGCCACATTTGGAGTACTGTGTGCAGTTCTGGTCACCTCACTTTAGGAAAGATGTGGAAGCTTTGGAGAGGGTGCAGAGAAGATTTACCAGGATGTTGCCTGGAATGGAGAATAGGTCGTATGAGGATAGGTTGAGAGTGCTAGACCTTTTCTCGTTGGAACGGCGAAGGATGAGGGGTGACTTGATAGAGGTTTATAAGATGATCAGAGGAATAGATAGAGTAGACAGTCAGAAACTTTTTCCCCGGGTGCAATAGAGTGTTACAAGGGGACATAAATTTAAGGTGAAGGGTGGAAGGTATAGGGGAGATGTCAGGGGTGGGTTCTTTACCCAGAGAATGGTGGGGGCATGGAATGCGCTGCCTGTGGGAGTGGTAGAGTCAGAATCATTGGTGACCTTTAAGCGGCAATTGGATAGGTACATGGATGGGTGCTTAAGCTAGGACAAACATTCGGCACAACATTGTGGGCCGAAGGGCCTGTTCTGTGCTGTATTGTTCTATGTTCTATATAACTCCAGACCCACTGTATTGAGGTTGATTCTTAACCGTTCCCTGAAAGCCTCAGTTGTATCAAACTGCTACATAAAAAGTACTGGGAGTTCACTGCACATACTGCTTTAGACTATGAAAGTAGCTCACTGTCAGCTTTTCAAGGATAACTCAGGGTGGATAAAAACTCTGGCCTTTTCAGTAAGTTCCAAAAATGAATGACGCAAAATTCATGAAGCGTTCATATATCACCTCAGAGTTATGATTACATGCTTCAAAGTTCAGTACTAACAATGCAGAATGGAAAAAGAAGGTTTACTCCTTTAACGTTAAAAGTCACACAACACCAGGTTATAGTGCAACAGGTTTAATTGGAAGCACACTATACTATAACCTGGTGTTGTGTGATTTTTAACTTTGTACACCCCAGTCCAACACCAGCATCTCCAAATCATTACTCCTTTAACATTATCATTGGATACTATCCGACTATAGATTTTTAAAAGGGAAAATACAGGGCTACAATCATGGCACAAGAGGAAAGTGGGGTGGAAATGATGTTATGGTGGTGCCATGGCTGACAGATTATGTAAAGGTGAAGAATGCTACCAATGTACACCATTAGCTGTCCCTCTGTTTGAGGATAACATCGTCTTAAGGTTGAAAGTTTCTATCATGACTTGTCATGTGACTGAAAAGGCTGATTCTTGACCCACAGTCCATGGGACAGGATGCCTCACAAAGTAGTGAGATCTAAAGTGCATAATGTGCCATTTGAACACTTGGTATCAAGCTCAGCTCAGTCATTAATGTCAATGCTACCAACTTCAAGGAGAATTTCAAGTGTCTTTGTCACATTTTCTTTGTAACCCTTGGAACATCGACCACTTGAGAGTTGAGAAAACAAGATTGGCCAGGGGAGATGTTTTCACCCAATAGAATGGAATCAACTTCATTGTGGTTGACGTTGTACAAGTTTTGTTCAAAAGCTGGATTCAAGACTAATGTGATTTAACTGTCCTGCAATTGACTCTGGAGAATGTGGCAGAGGAAGAAATGTTTAGCATTCTTACGTGCCATTGATATAGTGTCACTGCAGTGTCAGAGTCTGGTGACAACTGGAGGATTTCAGTTGACTTGGAAAAGTTTTTGGTGTTAAACACTTGCTGTCACATTTTGTAGAAGGATTAACAGGCACAGCTCATCTGTTGTCAGAACTCCTCACTAATGGTGACCTGAGAGAGGTCACTTCTAAGATACGGGAAGTGCTCAATATATTCCAGAGTCTGTCCTTCAATGCATGTGGGAAGTGGAATATTTAAATGACCAACTCCGAAAATTGATATTTAAACTCTGTTTTGACCCATTCAAGGATGGGTCAAGGTTCATGTCTGCAGGGTTAATGAGATTGAGAGCGGCTTGCAAATCTGGTGCAGAAAAGGCAATCTGATTTACCATATACTGTAGGTATTGCATGTCTATGTGATTAGATTAGTTTTGGCATGAGAACCACTGAAGTTACAGAATTTTCTTGTTAGCATTTAATATTTACACTAGAGAACAGTTGAACATTGATGGGTTGAAAAAGCATTGTATATTCTTACATATACAAACATGCCGAATCACAACAAAATAATGTGAGCAGCTGATTAATTATGTAAACCTTGAGACATGATTGTTTCGTCAATGTTTTCTTTGACTTATTTATAATTTACATGCAGATTTGGAAATTTTTACTTCTATTTGAATCTAATGGTTGTCTCCAGCAATTGAGTTGCACGATTTGACCTGACATAACAATCAAACATATCGTTCACACTGTAATGTTGTTTTACAGTGTGTTGTTAAGGCAATATTGAGTTGTATTTCACTAATTGCTGAAGAATAATATTTAGACATGCATTTGCGTTATGTGTCTTGTTGACTCATAATTTTGCCTTCATCAAAATAAATTTGAAAAATAATTAGAATTTTACCAAATTGTCTTTTCAACTGTAGTCATTAAAAAGGAAACCCACACAGACATGGGGAGAATGTGCAAACTCCATAGAGACAGTTGCCTGAGGCTAGAATTGAACTCAGGGCCCTGGTGCTGTGAGGCAGCAGTGCTGACCACTGAGCCATTGTGCTGCCCATTTAGTCAAGGAATAATGGGAGATTCTGTTAACATATAGCCTGAAAAGTAACTCTAATTGAAATGTCAACATTCCTTTAAATCTTATCACATTAAGGGAAATGGGTTTTTGATTTTACATAATAATGATTCTAATGAAGCCTCCAGTTAATCTTGGAATTAGATTTATGTAGCACCAATCAAAGTTCCATAACTCCAATTTAAACGGTTCTTGAACCAAACATACAATAATGCTTCAAATGCATAACCCATATAATCTGGATCTCATTATTTACTTTTCACTGGATCTGTAACAGACCCTTGTATTTTGCAGGTCACAAGGGTCTGTGGTGTGAGACCTACATATCACAGATAAGTGTGCATATTCACTTTCAAATTTGTGGGGAAGAGAACTGGATGAGGAAAGCATAATAAAGAGCTCAGAAATGGAGCTAGAACATTGGGGTGGCATGGTGGCTCAGTGGTTAACACTGCTAACTCACAGTGCTAAGCACCTGGGTTCAATCTTGCCCTTGGGCAACTTTGTGGAGTTTGCACATTCTTCCCGTGTCTGTATGGGTTTCCTCCAGGTGCTCCAGTTTCCTCATACAGTCCAAGAATGTGCACGTTAGGTGGATTGACCATGAGAAATTGCCAAAAGTGTCCAAGGATGTGTAGGTCAGGTGGATTAGATATGAGCAATGCAGGGACAGAGTTGGAGACCGTGATGACTGCAGATGCTGGAGATCAGAGTCGAGAGTATTGTGCTGGAAAAACACAGCAGGTCAGGCAGCATCCGAGGAGCAGGAGAATCAATGTTTGCTTCCTGATGAAGGGCTAATGCCCGAAATGTCAATTCTCCTGCTCCAGGGATAGAGTTGGGTCTGGGTGTAATTCTCTTTGAAGATATTACCCAAAACATCATGCATTTTTGAAATAGAATAAGACTCAATTTTTAATATGCAATTTATCTTCTAGCTATGGATTTATTTTAGATGAAATGATATCTATCCATAATGCAAGCACTTCTTCCCTTAGACATTCAAAGTGTTAATATAAATATTTGATGTTGTACTGTTGGCAGTGCTACAATGCAATGGAAAATGTTGGTTGCTCAGTATACCAAAGTGCAATAGAAGCATTGGATGAAAGTTCCAGATGTATGTAGTGATTATGAAAATTTGGCAAGGTCTCAAGAAAACCTAGAACACATCTTGCAAAGAAATGTGATCGAAGGTAGTTAGTCAGTTGAACATCTTGAAATGAAGAACAGAGTGCTTACATGGATCAATGACTGAATTGATAAGGCAAATTGTGAGAAATAAAATTCATCAATGTGTTGTCAGTTTGGAGGCATACATTTATAATCAGCAATAAAAGACCAAAGAGAGAGAGTAAGAGAAAACATTGTGTAATAATTGTTAGGACATACCTGCCCTAGTAGAAGCAATGATGGAAGCTGAATCCATATCTC
Organism: Chiloscyllium plagiosum; assembly: GCF_037043375.1. Classification (NCBI taxonomy): domain Eukaryota; kingdom Metazoa; phylum Chordata; class Chondrichthyes; order Orectolobiformes; family Hemiscylliidae; genus Chiloscyllium; species Chiloscyllium plagiosum. The sequence continues at coordinate 16,449,229 of NW_028270170.1, read as the reverse complement.
ATTAAAGGCAAGTGAATAAGTGTTTGAAAAAATCTCTTATAAAGCAGTTTGGGCACAGTTCAGTGAAAAAGGATGAAATGAGTTGCTGGTTTTGAGAGCCTGTCTAGCTGGAAAGGTTCAAAAATGATTTGAAAAGGAATTGGGTCAACTTGACCAATTTCAGAAGCAGATACACCTCTGCTTAACAAGTAGGACACATTGTTCAAAACTTCCAGGCACTGGATAGGAAATTCCCACAGAATGATAATCTGTTGGAAGACCCTTTGGAATTCTGTCGGAGCATTTTGCTCACATTGAAGGAAACCTAATCCAGTTTGAAAGTGCAGCAGTATAAAAAACAAATACTGTACCAGTCATGGATTGGAGTGGTCTGTTATGGTGTGCTCACGTGTTTACTTGGCAACCATATAGATACCTTGGGTAACACATTGACCTATATTTTTCTGCAAACTTCCAAAGCCAATAATTTTACAGGACTAAACAATATCAAACTTGAAACGATTTAATTCTCAGTTTGTGATAGATCCTGCATGCTCCCCTGCTCATCAACTTTATGCAGACTTTTCATCTAATTATGTCAGTTTACAAAACTTTTTTGTTTAAAATCCTTGTGGTGTCTTGCTGCATCATGCCTATGCATTCTTTACCTAGGCCTATCATTTAGCCTCATCTGTTCCAATGTGGGTGTTCTGTGTTTTTCTCCTTCTGTCTCCCTCCTGACCACCTCATTGCTTCATCGGTAGCACAGATCTCCAGCTGCCTTAAAGCATGTGACTCTTCTTTCTCTTATCTTTGAAAGCAAAACTCTACAACCATACCATTTATCGTTCTTCCTAAAATCTCTTAAACATCCTTCTTCTGCTTCCAACAACTTTAATGAATCATTTCTTTAATGAAGAAAGACCTTCCGAGGAACTTCACAGGAATGTTATCCACTTGACCCCTTTGGCACATGCAGTATTTTTTGGGCTGAAGACCAAAACCCTGGCCAAAGAAACATGTTTTAAAGAAGGTCTTCAAGTCAGAGAACGATATAGAGAGGCAGCATGATTTAGGGAGGGAATCCAGAGTTTTAATGCCTAGATTGTTGAGTGCACAAGGAATGGTAGAAGCCATTAGATTTGGAAACAAAAATGTCTGACTATCCTTTTAAGAAACAATGTGCAAAGTGTGTTGAAAGCTGAGGATCATAGAACATTAAAAATGCAAATCTCCCATAAAATATGAGTTGGCATGGCATGCATTGGTAATTGATCAGTTACACTCTATCGGAACCTGATGGAATAGCCTTATCAATGATAGGGTTCTCATTCAACTGAAGATCAATCTGCAAACCATTGTCGTAATAATTTATTTTTGATGCTGGAGAGAGCTTGCCAATGCTCTAGACTGGTAAGCTGCATGATTTTATGTTACTATAGTCTAGGAATCCCCTGAGTACACTTAAGAGTTTTCAAATCTTGGCTATGTCAGCCAACCTTCTGGACTTGGTAAATCAAGTGTGTTGCTATAAGCAGAGCATGTGGTATACTCCAATAGGTAAAGAAACTGATTTCTAGGTTTCCATATGTATGAGACATCCTGTTGATCAAAATAGAATTGTCTTTGCATTTAATCTTCCGTACATATCCCCATTGTCCTGTCAATCACCTGGTGCAGTCACCATTAAGTGTTGTTGTGTGACACTGAATACTTTTACAGAGGCCATGTTACAATTAGTTGTACGTTTCGCAGAAGGTCATAAGCCTGTAAGGACCTTTCAGTAATTTGACAAAAAGAAATCCAGGTCTGGGAGTGGAGGGGTGGGGTGGGGGGGGTTGGGGGGGGAGAGCGGCGGAGTGGTGGGGCGGAGTGTGGAGGAGGTAACAACATCCCATGTGACTGGTCTCTTTATTGTTGTCCCAGTGGGGAACATGTGCAACTCCTTTGCCTCAAACCAGGAATGCCATTTGACTAATTTTCCATAACAAACACACTGCTTGGAGAAACTGGAGAATGCTTCATGAATATGCAGAAAAATAGAAAAACCTGCAAGAAAATAAATATGTCATTTTCTATCAGTTCTTTACTAAATTAGACACAGCTAGCTATTATTCAAATCAGGTTCTGACCGCACGTGCACTCCGATTATGTTGTGTTCATCTATATCTATAAAAAGATTGCCTTTTAACTATAACCCTAACAAATGCTTTACTTTCTTTGCCTGATGCTCCCTTTGCACAGGAAATATAATTTATTGTTGTTTTTAATAACATAATTGGATTCATTACACTAAAAAGTAGTTTGATCAACAAATGTTTTAGTCTGACATAAAAATCTTTCTTCACAATATTAATTGACATAACAGCAAAAAAAGAAGCTTCCATGTATTTATGCACAAATTATTGTAAGACGCAATGTTTAACATGTAGTTTTTGTAAACTGCAGCTTTTGTAGAATGCATTTAGTACTTTTGAACCTTGTCATAAAACAGTCTGTGTATGACATTGAGGCAATGAATAATATGCAGTTGGTCAAATAAGACTTCTAATTGGACATTCCTGGTTCTTGGTGAATTATTATTTATTAATCACAGAGAAGAATGACAGAGAAAGTGGAACCTGCAGATTTCTTAAATCAATCTGAATGCAATGAATTGGATGAGCTCCATGATGCTCTGTCATTCTTGATGTGATTTTATAAATCCGAACTGATTTTAATAGTATTAAAATTAGCTAAATTTCAAACTCTATAATGGAATTGTCAGGGATACAGAAATCACTTGCAGTTTATATAATGCACTCAACACAACATCGCTTGCGTTATTTTTAGCTTTTTTTCTTTTTTTGTTGCAAGCGAAGTGTATAAAAGAAATGGGAAAACATGACTCACGGACATTGAGAAGAGTAAAACAGATTATGTAAATCAGCAGCAAGTGATTAGGTAACACCAATTTTGGGTTTTAAAAATCAGGAGGCAGTGAAGGCCAGGCAAGGTAAAGCGTTCTCTGTTTTGTGAGATGAGTCTGAATGGTGAGCGTTGAATTCACAAAAGCCGTAAGGCAAGAAGATACCCAATAGATGAGATGTTACAATTTGAAGACATAATCCTGTGTCTGATGCTGTAAATGAGAAAGGAGCCCTACCTTTAACATATAGTCGGGAGTTGGCATGGTCGTAATGTTGCTGGATTAGTAATCCATAAGGCCCACACTAATGCTCTACGGACATGAGCTTGAATCCCATCATGACAGCTGGTGGAATTTAAATTCAATTATTCCAAACTAGAATAGGAAGCTAGCCCTTAGTAATGGTAATGCTAAAGCTGATTATTGTTTAAAAAAAAATAGTTGACAATGCCCTTTAGGAAAGGAAATCTGCCAACTTTACCTGGATTGGTCTACATAAACTTACAATCTAAGTTTGTTTTGTAAATGGCCAAACAAGGAATTCACTTGTCAAGGGAAATTAGGGATGGGCAACAAATGCTGACTTTCACCCCTTGCCAAACAAAGAATAAAGAGAAGAGCATAGTGATGCCAAAGTAAATTAAAAATAGAGTTGAACTTGTTGAAGTTGTGGCCTCTTAATTATTGATCATATCGAACTGGAGTTCAGATAAAGTAATTAAGGGAAACTGTTTCCATTGGTAAGAGTTGATAATTGAACGGCACAGATTGAGGATTTGTAAAAGAACATAAGGTAGCACAATAGGAAACATTTCTTACTCAATAAGCAGTTCAGATTCAGAATGCATTAACCAATAGGCTACTAGAAATAGGTGCAATTCAAAACGGAATTCTTAAATGCTTGAAGGAGAAAAGTAATGAGGGACATATAGTAAGATGGGGGTGTGGAGCTAACTGGATTACACTTCTTTTTTATTATTATTAAATCATAAGAACTGGAAATCCAGAGATAGTTTTTTTGCACTGCAATTGGAAAATATTTAAACTAGATCTATAGTGAGAAGAGAAAAAGAACTAAATGCAGCATAAGCACTGGCTGTAACAGAACATTGTGACTAAAGAGTCAAAATGTCCATGAGAGAAGGAATAAAAATCAACACATGGGACAGAATCCTCAGCCGGCACTGACAGGGGGGTCTGTGGAGGAACTCATTGTGTGAGATGCAGCAACTCAGTTTCCCAATGCAGGTTAAAGTTTTGTTATTAAGTTCTCAGACCATTTTCAGATGGGTCAGCTTTCTCAACCATGAAGATTAGGAATCTGTTTTAGATTTTCAGTGACTCACTGAGGCTCCTCTAACAGCAGCCTTCAGACCCGCAACCTCTACGGTCCAGAAGGACAAAAGCCAAAGATGTAAGGGGACATCACCACCTGTAAACCAGTTATCTCATTGTTGTTAATTAAAACCCTCGAGTTCCCTTCCTACACGGGTATCCCTACACCACATGGACTGCAGCAGCTCAAAAAGGCAGCTCACCGCCACCTTCTCCAGCATGGTTAGGGATGGGTAATAAATTCTGGCCTTGCCAGCGACGCCCACATCCCACAAACAAATAATCAGAATGTATGAGCATGTATGACTATTCATTAATACCTCCCCGCCTGTGGGGAATTATGCTTGTGGGTGTAATCTTGTTAGGAAAACAGGGGAAAACACATGTATTCTCAATTGACTACAGATGAGGAATGTACCTGTGGAACAGACTTCTTCCAAATGCTCCAATGAGTACAAACTCCTTTAGAACTAAACTGTTTCTTTGCATAAACACATCCAGCGTAAGGGGTGAAGCCTGACTTAAGTTAACCTGCTGAGGACAAGTCTCTGTCACATCCTTCTTATTGTTCATAAACACCGACAGTTTAAGAAGTAAAGCCTGACCAGGTTAACAAGCCCAGGGTGAGGAAGCCACGTTGGCTGACACCAGGAAAACCTGACCACGGCAGGTAAGAACCAAAAGATTCAGATAAAGGTATGTGAGATAAAAAGGAAGAGTAGTGGATTGGACTTAAAGGGAATGATTGCCAGGGTACTGGAAGATCCTGGGGAATGGAAAGGGGAAACTGGGAGCAGAGGGAGAGTCAGTGTTTGCGGGAAAGGAAGACCTGGATATTTAAGTTGGGATAAACAATGGGGCAATTAGGTTTGCTGAAGAGGGGAAGAAAGAGCAGTTGGATTAATTAAGGGACAATGAAAGATTAAAGGATGAGGATGGGGAGCTGTACAGGAATGGGATTGGGGAAGAGCAAGAATATCAAAGACGATATAGTGGAAGGTTCAATATTCATGGGGGAGATTGAGGAAGAACAGAGGAGACACCAGGGGAAAGGAGTAGACCATTTACATGACAGAGGAAATCTGTAGTGTAAGTGAAGTTTAGAGAGGCAATGAATGAGATGAAATTTGACAATTACCACCACTCCCCTAAAAGGCAACACAAAAGAAGGCCTCACAGTGATTGACCAATATAAGTGGGAGGGATCCAAGGTTTATTTGCAAGGGTTCCTGCACAACACAAACACAGCCAACTGAGGGAATGGAAAAGAAACTGAAAAATACTATTGCGCCAATACTCAGCTAAGGGTTTTGCACAGGGGTGGGAAGCACCCACTGCAGAAAAAAAACACAAATTATCTACCCCTGACAGCAACATCCCAACCATATCCCGTAATTGTGCAGAAGATGTTACAACTACCTGCAGAAAGGCCAGAGCTAGAACATCATCACATGACTCAGGATACCGTCCCTACATCTGCCACCCGGAGCGGAAGAGCTGTGGTTGGGAAACTTAAGAGGCAGTACCAAGGCTGTGGAAATGAAGATCACAGCGGAATTGAACTTCCTCACCATTGGCTCCTTTCAAATGTCATCTGAGGACGTGTGTAGAAATGATAGCCCACAAGTGCATTCATGAATTCACTAGTGCCTGTTATGAGAGAGTAATACAGTTTTTCTAGCTCACCATGGACCCAAATGAGTGAGCCATTGGATTTACAGCCATGACTAAGTTCCCACAGATACAATTACTCATATGAAAAACATAAATAGTCAAAAGTCTTAACAGATTGAAAGACACCACAGACTGTTGCACGAAGTTCTATGCTGTGGTCAAGTGTCTGGTTGTACAGATGGTTGTTAGCTATGCACGCATAATGACATTAATTATTGTTTCATCTGTCTCCGCCTACCATTTTGACCTCATGCCACCTCAGCAGCTGTAGCTGAATTTGAGAAAACCTGATGAGAGTTTTGCCAGATTGCCCAGATGAGCTGGGTGGAATTGATAAGCCAAGGTTTAATTATGCTTTTGGGTTGCAGAGAATGAGGTGCTATCCAAATGGCTTTTAAGATGGTGACTGGAAGTTGAAGCCCAGATTGTTTCAACCAGAGGTCAACTCTTCTGCCTGTTTAGCCACAACATTTGGCATTTTACCCATGCATGCATAAGCAATGAGTTGAGAAGGACACAGTCACATAAGAAAACCCAATCTGTGCCCAAATGGAGCTGCCTCTGGCTTTTAGACTACACATATATGAGGTAAAGCAAGATTTTATGACTCATAAAATAAAATGCATTTTCTATTATTATAATAAGGGAGGTGATGGTCTAGTGCTATTATCCCTATCCTATTAATCCAGAGACCCAGGGAATGTTCTGGGGACCTGGGTTTGAATTCCGCCATGGCAGATGGTGGAATTTGAATCCAATAAATTAAGATTCTAATGTTGTCCATAAAACTACTATCAATTTCTGGAAAAACCCATCTGGTTCATTAATGTCCTTTGGGGAAAGAAACTGCCATCCTTACATAGTCTGTCTTATATATGACTGCAGGCCCATAGCAAAGTGGTCAACACTTAACTGTCCTCTAGGCAAATAGGGTTGCACAATGAATGCCCGGCCACATTGCACAGATGAAACAAAAAACAGTGCATAAAGTTTCAGCATTTAGGAATGAAGAAAATGGATATATTTGGGCATAAAACTAACTGAAAGAAGTTAAGAGGAAGTGTGTCTCAATGAGTAAATGCACCATCTGTTGTGGCACTGAGCCCAACAAATAAGGAAGTCCCAGATTCAATGCCAGAGTGGTGTTAATGGATTGTAATTAGACTCAGTAATACAGGAAAGGAAGGGGGAAAATTTAAACAGTTTTGATCACCATTGAGTGATCTGCTGTGGAAATGTGGACAGTGTATGAAATTACTGTGATTTCTCCCTGCTACCCCTTCAACGAGCTATTAAGCTTTTAACACTAATTTTCTAGATTGGTACAGAAAGACTGACCATAAAGACTGCACCTAAAAATGAACTTACTATCTATAGGCCAAAACAAGAGAAAAAGGAAGTTAAAATTAGCACGAGGGCAAGCCTGGAAAAGGAAGCTAGAGGATGATCAACAGAAAATTCAATTTTAAAAAAACTGCATTAGTTTTAAGTAGAAATCTGACACTGGAGGAGTTTAGTGATCACAAGTAATGGATTTCAAGTAATAGGATAAAAAATATTGTAGGGAATTGCTTGGCCAATAAAATCTGCATTATGGAAGGGAAAGACACTAATTTTGGAAGGATTTTAATTATCCAAGGCTGAAGTTCGACAAAGAAACAGATCCGAAGAAATTCATGAATCTGGACGTCCTTCTTAATCCACTCGCTGAAGGGATGGCAGGAAACAGGACATAACATGACACGTTTACTATTGAGCTTAAGATAATGACAAATTTTAGATGTGAAGGAAAGATTGATTATCAGTAATTATAATCTAATTAGATTTAAATCTGTCATGTTTTAGCAATACACCAGTGCCTCAACCAACCAAGTGAGTATTCTTGTATTCTTTCATGAATGTTGGCAAACTGGCAGTAAGTTGCAGTTAAATTCAACCCTGTAATGCAAAGTTTATCCTCAGAGCAATTCAATAGCAACAGAAGTTTGTACCTTTTTCCTCCATGTTTCCATACCTTTCCCAACCTGTTTACAGTGAAGCAATTGCAATTTCTGAACCACTGCTGTGGCACAGATCAGATTGTTCAGCCCAACATAAAGATAGAACTTAGAGCTTTGTCAGACTCAGACCCAGACAGAACATAACATTTCCTGAGCTACCCTGCACCTACCCTTATGAGTATGAGAAGAGCATTCCATTTGCACTTAGGTTTGATACTCTAACTGTCTTGATTGATATACAAGTACAGAATGCATTTAGAGTTGCCTTGAATGGGGATTAGATTGATATTGATGTTGCTACTTTGAAGTAAACGGAGGATGGGAGTCTTGTAGCTCAATGGATAGTGTCTCTGTGTCCTGTATTTCTTGCAAATAATCCTGACGAAAGGTAAGAAACTTCAATAAAATGTTGTCAGTAATACTCAAGTTCTATACTACTCAACAATTTATATTTACATTAAATTGTTGCTCTATCAATATCCAGAATAGTAACAAATTTGACACATGCTCAACCAGTTAAGTGATATTATTCAATAACAAAACAGAAATTGCTGGAAAAGCTCAATAGGTCTGGCAGCATCCATGGAGATAAATCAGAGTTAACATTTCAGGTCCAGTGACCCTTCCTCAATTTCTGGTTTCCAGCATCCACAGTTCTTTAAATGGTATTATTCCACTGTCCACTAACCAAACAATATCATTGGGTGTGATATTTGACCTAGAATAGACAATAATTAATGAGCATTTGCCTCATGCACCTGGGTTCCCCTCTAGGACTTTATGCCTTTGTTTAAGTACACATGAGAATGAGTTCATTCTGTGTGTGTTCTGATTCTTTTTCTAAACAAAACTTGGTTTGATGATGACTCCCCTAGCCTTTTCCTCCACACACTTGCAGACTTTGCCTTATTGTTTAATGAGCAATTTCTGTCCAATTAACGCTTTCAAATTAGGCTACAATGCTGAGATTTGTACCCAATAAATATTTCCTGCCCGACCATGGCATTAGCATGCAGTAAGTGAACTCCTATCCACCATCAATGAATCAGACCAATTCAGGAATGAAATCTTGCCATACCAGACTTAGGAGATGAAGGCAGCTTCTGAAAAGCAACGAAAAGAGTGCACTCCTGCTTCAGGACTCTATACATTCACAGTTTTAGAGCAGCTGCACATGTTTATTTGTAAAGACATCTCTTCTGCGTTTCTTTGAGTGATAAATGCTGAGATCTACAGGTGCTCCTTTTGGCAAGTATTCAAGTAAAGAAAATGGCAGGGAACATGATGATAAGCCTCTGTAGCCCCCTTTTGGAACCTATCCCCCTGCAGCACTGAGAGTTTGGCAGTGCCACCATCACAGATAGGAACTGCCAATGCCTTTCAAAGAAGGCCTCTGTGCTGCAAGATGGAAGGGCATTCTGAAGACTTTTAGATTTTTTTTAAGTCAAGCCATTATCATGGACTGTCAATCCTTAAACTGGGCAATAGCAGCTATAGATAGGTGTAAGCAACGGCTACAATAGGTGTGGGAGTGGGACTTGCCAAAACAGGTAGAGTGCTGGTCCTCCCACCAGATGGTTGGCCCAATTCCTCATATATTCCAGTCACAGCGACTGAAAAAGTCTAATGGCCCACATGGTTGGCATGGACGGGTTGGACCATGCTGTACATCTCTATGGCTCTGTGTATACAGTCACCTGAATAGGCGCTTTCGTGAGCCGAATTTGCCACTTGTTGCTTCCAGACAAATATCGTCTAAAAGCCAGTCACCCAGCAGATCGAATACCACCTAGTCAGGGACATTCCTGTAGTGGGAACAAAGTGGGAGACTGGCAAATAGACTGGATATTTCACCAATGTCTGCCTCTGGTGCCATCTCTGCTGCCCATTGGAAATGTGGCCCATGGAGTTAAAAGGCTAGACTTGGGTGCCCTTATGTGTTGTGTGTGCCTGACAAGAAGATCAAGGATACGATTTCTGCTGCAGCAATTTGTTGCCGTGGCAGCAAATGTAGCAATGTGTGGCTCAGATTCTGGAACAGGTTTCACCTTCGAATCTCTCAACAATCAGAGAAACTTCAGGAAATTTTCATAAACTGACATGAATTTCAATTTAATATGTGCATTTTTCTCACAAATTTAAAGCAGAAAAACAAGACAACGTGCGTTACCAAGGCATAATCTAAGCTTTTCAGAATAATTGTGTCTACGTGCATCTCTTGATTAGCTTCCATTATGGGGTGGGGGAAGTAAGGTATACATTTTCGATCTTAAATGATTTCACTCGTTATGTGAATAAAGCTTGTTAGTAGGTTTTATATCCATGAATCAAGTTCCATTACTTTTCATCATTTTTCCTCTCCATCTCTCAAGCATTGAAGAAGAATATAAGAACTAGGAGCAAGAGTAGGCCATTCAATAGGGTCATGGCTGATCTTTTCGTGGCCTCAGCTCCACTTACCCACTCTCTCACTATAACCCTTAATTCATTTACTGTTCAAAACATCTTAGCTTTAAAAATATTTACTGAGGAAGCCTCAATGACTTCACTGGGCAGGAAGAAAGCGAATTCTTCTGATTTTAAATGCAAGTTAGTAGTTTTCCATTGAGGGAATACATGAAAACTGCCTTGCCTTCCAATTGATTTCCTATCTGTAATGGGTATGTACCTGCCCTCACACAATAGCTTCTTAAAACAACTTAAATCCAGGACTAGAACGGGAACCAACTATGTGGTGAATTGGAAAAGTGCCAACCTTTCAGTGGTTCTGTGCATTTTGCTGGTGCCAGGCAACATGCAGTATCAGAAATTGCATTAGCTGTCGATCCATATAGCCAATATATGAAGCTCACACCTTTAAATTACAGCTTCAGATACATAATCTAAAGAAAAATGACAAGAAACACTAAACAAAAAAAAACTTTATGGTTCGAATTCTCAATTTCATTGAAGAACTTAAATTAGTATAAAGGAGAAGAAGCGTCATTTTGGACTCAAAACATTAACTCTCTGTCTTCACAGACCTGATGAGTCTACCCAACAATTTCTGTTTACAAATTGTGTAAATCAGCTAAAACATCATTGTAAGTTTTTCATGTCTTAAGGATTTTGGTGTCTTGATCAGGCAGGATAAATGTCTTTATTTTGGTGTTGAGCACCTGATAATATTTAGCATTTGTGCCAGTTTCATATTTAGCTGCAGGTTTGGAAAACCAAGCCGGAGTTGAGCTGCCAGTGTTTCAGTGTCTCTTATCTTTAAGCATGGGTTTTATCTGCATGGAGACCTGAAGCCATCTAAATAGGACAGGCACGAGCTGAAAGCTCACTGTGTCAGATGAAATAGAGAGGGCCTCAATTATTAGTGAGGAGAGGGAGGGTCCCTCCATTCTAGTGCATAATTTAAGTTCCTCTTTAAGCAAGAATGATTCAGCTTCCAAGGCACAGTGCCTTTGTCTCTGGGCAGAGTTTGCACTGCTTGGTTATATTTAGTCTCCTGAGCATTAGGTGGAATATGTTGTGCTTGGATGAAATTTTCTGTTACGTGATGTGCTTAAATCTGGAATTTTCCTAGTTAGAAAGGAAACATTGACAATTTGTAGGTGAATGCCAGAATTCGTGCAAATTCTTTCAAAAAATATTAGTATCCTTGTGTTGGAGGGCTCGGGCAGTCCTGGCTATTGCTTTTATGTGCTTAATGTTTAGAGACATACCTGGATTTGAATCATTTGTTTTGTCTTCATAGTGTAATAAGAGACTCTGTTTGGGGGTAATGTTAAACATCGAGCCATATAAAGATAATCCTATTCATAACAAATTTAACTTACCATTCATTCAATGCTTATACTTTATGCTTTAATTGCCCTATTGCTAAGTTAGCAATCTCCATAAAGATCATAGCTTTCAAAATACGGGAGATGTGTTTGGTAATTTTTTTCCCAAAACGTGCAACCCAACATCAAAGGTTGCTATTCCTCTTTCAGCCTCCTCCACAGTAAACTATGTGAAAAAAAATGCCACAAAAGCACAATGGATAATAAAAAAAACTTCACATTATCACAGTGACACTTTAACTACCCCTTTTAAGGATAGTATTATCACAGCAGACAAATTTCAAGCTGTACTGAGCGTAATTATCTTTCTCTCTATAGATCTATTTTCCAGCATTAGCGAAAGCTCCTAATCATAATTAATGCCATGCCTTAATTGTTGCAATTCATGATACTGGGCTGGTCAAATGGAAGAATGAAGAAGAACTGCAAGAGCCTTTTTAGTTGAGTTCTGTGAAAAGAGAAAGGCAATCAGTAGGTCAAAGGCCCTGCAATGATTTTGACTTCTCCCCAGTAGGTTTTGTTGCAGCAGGATAACTAACAGCTTTTCTCAATGCAGGTGAAAGTTCAGACATAGCTCGATGATTTTCTAGCACTGAATCAAGACCCATGTTTCTCAGTATAATTGGGGATATTTTGTGAAGATGTATTTAACCCTTTCATAGCTCTGTGGTTAAACTGGAATGGCAGAACACAGTGGGGACGAGAAACATAGATTGTCTCCAGCACTAAATAACAAGGATACAGAAAACAGAAACTAAAAGTTTGTGCTGCATTGCTTTTAAACTGATGCCGCTTCTATGAATATGATTGTGTTCTACTAAATGTCCTGTTTTAATTTATTTAATATTTATCAATTGAAAATCAGAAAACATTTTGCAACATAAAGCAATCTGACTGAGAGCAATTTGACTTACCAAAATCAGAACTGAATGTGCTTTCTACTCCAATTGTGAGCATGGTCTTGCATTCAGGATAAGAACCAAAATGCATTTCTGACAACGTGTATTTTATGTGCATTTTAAAATTTAAAAATAGAGTGCAATACAACATACACCCTAAATTATTTTACATATTCAGTACAGTATTAAATCACAGTGCTTTATAAAAAGGTGAGTACATGTAATTGTGTTTTTTTAATTCATTGTACAGGTCAAACCTCTTGGGATTGAGGAACTTTGTTCTTAGTAGATCTCAACTGCATTTAAAATTTGAAAAAAAAAGACATAATTATAGGAATAGAGGAACCCAGCTGAATTCAGTAAGAAGTTCATAGTAATATGCAGGAATAAAGCAAGTTCCCACTTGCAATTTATGTTTATGTTTATGTTCTGATCATACTACTACAGTTTGTAGGTTGCAGCATAAATTCTAAGTCAAGTGGTGGATACTTGTTTTCCAGCTACAGTGTGACACACACTGTCAGTGGAGGCAACTAAGCGAGGACATATTGTGTAGAATAAAAGTTTGGACAAGCATTCCAGGATCTGGTTTGATTTTTCTTTTGGAGAATTTTGTAACAAACTTTGGAAAACATATTTACAGACAATTAAGTGGTTTCAGATAGAATCCATTGCAGGAAGAAAGACTTGTGTTTATATAGAACCTTTCATGATTTCAGAGTATTCCAAAGCCCTCCACAGCTAATTAAACACTTTGGAAGTACTGTTGTAACATAGCAGACGTGACAACCAATTTATGTGGCAAGTTCCTGTAAAGAAAAATGCAATAACAACAAGATAATCTATTTTTCTGATATTGTTTGAAGGATAAATATTGACCAAAATTTAAAGGATACCTCACTACTCTTCAAAATAATGCCTCCACCTTTGGTAGAATGGGATGAGATCTCCCTATATAGCACCATTGAAAAGATGGCAGTCCTGAAAGGGCACCATACCTTTAATATTGCATTAGATTGATTTTTAAGTGTCAGAGTGGAATTCTACCTCACAACCCTCTGAGTCAGAGACAAGGCAGCAACCAACTGAGCTGCAGATGACCTAGTGTGTGGAATGATTGGGATTGACTTGTTGAGTGCCCTTCTGCATTTTCATATCAGCACACTACTTAGAACCAAATATTCTTACCTTGCCTCAAAACCTACATCGAATCTAAATCTAAGACCAGGATTTTCCATTTTGGAGTTTAAAGATGATGCCAAGCGGGTTAAAGGTTGATGTCTCTGTCCTGGCCCAAGGTGAGGTGCCTGGTGAGATGTTGTGTGAGTGATTCAGCAAATCATTTATGGTAAGTGTGCTGGACATTCTTGCCTCAGGCAGGACCCACCAAGGTCAAAGGTTCTGGCACCATGTTTAACAACCAATTAATTCACTGCAAGCCTGGAGGTTGTGGAGGGAACAGCACAGTACCAGGATGTGGGGACTCTGTGTCTGCAGTATATTTCATTACACCACCTGCCTGGTTTTCAGGAGGCTTCTGGTCTCCTCTACAGTGTCTCCAGTGGAAGCATGTGTAGTGTTGTACCTCTCCTTGGTCTCAAGTTGAAGATTTCTGAGAGCTGTCATCAGCCATATTTGAGGGAATGCCCCTGTAACCCCATCACACTATTATGGGTACCTGTGGATGCGTAAATGAAACAAGAGTGATGTGAAAAAAGATGTTTTCACTCAGCAAATTGTTACGATGTGAAATGCATGATCTGGAACTGGGTGGACTCATGCTCATTTGAGGCATCGGAGAGGGCATTGGATGGTTATTCGGATAGAAATGGTGTGCAGGGATATGGGCAAGAGGCAGAATTTGGCACCAGGTAATAGAACTGGTGCTGAAGTGATGGGCTGAATGGCTTCATTCTGCCATGTAAAAAATTCTGTGAGTGCCCAAGGATAGAGGAGTCATGGCAGCTTCCTGCATATTTAGTGTTGACCAGCCTTATCTGGCAGTTGTGCTGTAATTATTTTTACATTAAGAGACTAGAATCCTCTTCTATTGATGGAGACTGCTAGTACATGATGGGATGCTGTGACTGATGTGTGAGTGCGATCGATTGTACCCTGGACCTGCAGAAGGCCAGCAATGACAAAAAAAATGAGTGCATCAGCTTCCTGACTGTCCATTTCAAGGGGGAAAAGGGATGATTCGGTGGGCTCTCATGATGAGTGACATTTTGGATACACTTACGATGGCAGCTGTTACCTTCTATGGCTACCAGGATGGGATTACCACACAGTCTGTGTAGTCACAGGTCTTTGTCCAATGGCTTGTTTGCTGTAAGACATGTCTTGGGACACCCAGATGTGTTCTATTCACTGCTTTGGAGAGAAGCATGCTGTGAAGTGCACAGTGTGCACAGGAGGCAACCGCGCTGTCTCCAATGAAGTGGTGTCCCATATCCGATCCCTTCTCCCTCTGCTGGCCATACCATAGCTGACAGGAATCGCTGCTGTTGCTATACTTGGTGGAACTCACAGCACTTCTCTTGCAGCTGGTGGAGCCCAAGAAAGATTTGGCACCACTGATCTGCGCTACAGTCCTTTCCCTTTCAGGAAATTTGTGAGAAAAGTAAGAGAAATACATGGTCCTATTAATGGGACACTTTTCCCATGACATCCTTTCCCACAAAGTTCTTGAGTAAGTCCCTTAGATGTTGGTCTTGCACTTAGCCAATCCGCTGCAACATTGTGTGGCTGGACAGAATAGATTCTTGGCCCCGTTATCACAGATGTTTAGAGGCATCTAACATGACTGAAATACCTTCTACCCAGATGATACTTCCCCTGATGCATTATAATCTGCCTGACAGTTCTGAAGAATTTTGAGTCAGACCAGACTCAAAATGTGAACTCTGTTTCTGTCTCCACAGATGCAGCCAGACCTGCTGGGTTTATCCAGTATTCTGTGTTTGTTTTTGAATTTTTTTTTGTTGCCCTAAAAGGGGACTGTGTAACCTTGGCATAAAGCAGCTGCCACAAGCTACCCTGCTCCCACCACAACTTAACCACACTCGGGCCCACCAATCATCCTTTGTCTTGTCTGTCAATACATGAAAGCTGCAAGGTTATAATTTCAGTCCTTGTGACCTTCTGCCATCTCCAAAGAGAAAGATGAGATACTGAGGGAATATCCCTTGCTCCATTGACTCATGTAGAACTGATGCATCACAAAGTGTCATTCTGAGTGAATGTACTTTCACTCAGAACTTCATGAGATCAGGCTATGATTGGAAAGTGTGCAGCTTAAGTGGGAATTGAAGGCAGATGTTGAACATTCACTAAGGCTCCTTAAACAGCACCTTCCAAACTCATAACAACAGAAATCCATAGAACTGCAGATGCTGGAAATCAGAAACAACAACCAAACGTGTTGGAAATACTCAACAGGTCTGGTAGCAATAATGGGCGGCACGGTGGCACAGTGGTTAGCACTGCTGCCTCGCAGCGCCAGAGACCCGGGTTCAATTCCCGCCTCAGGCGACTGACTGTGTGGAGTTTGCACGTTCTCCCTGTGTCTGCGTGGGTTTCCTCCGGGTGCTCCGGTTTCCTCCCACAGTCCAAAGATGTGCAGGTCAGGTGAATTGGCCATGCTAAATTGCCCGTAGTGTTAGGTAAGGGTTAAATGTAGGGGTATGGGTGGGTTACGCTTCGGCGGGTCGGTGTGGACTTGTTGGGCCGAAGGGCCTGTTTCCACACTGTAAAGTAATCTAATCTAATCTAATCAATTGTGGAGAAAATGCAGAGATAATGTTCAGGTCCAGTGACCCTTCTTCAGAACTCACTGCAGATCCCATGTGCCTTCACCTTTGGGGTATCAGCCTACCATGAAGGACCTTGTCAAAAGCCTTGCTAAAATCCGTATAGACAATATCTATCTTCCTGCACTCATCAATCCTCTTTGTCACTTCCTCAAAAAACTCAAGTTTGTGAGAGACAATCTTTCCCACCCAAAGCCATGCTGCCTAATGCTAATAAATCCATATTTTTCCAAATGGAAGTAAATCCTATCCTTAATAATCTCCTCCAGTAATTTCTCTATGACTGAAGTAAGGCTCACAGGTCTGTAATTTCCCAGATTATCTCTGTTGCCCATCTTAAACAGAGGAGCAAAGTTAGCTATTCTCCAGTCATAGAGTCATAGAGATGTACAGAATGGAAACAGACCCTTTGGTCCAACCCATCCATGCCAACCAGATATCCCAACGCAATCTAGTCCCACCTGCCAGCACCCGGCTCATATCCCTCCAAACCCTTCCTATTCATATACCCATCCAAATGCCTCTTAAATGTTGCAATTGTACCAGCATCCACCACATCCTCTGGCAGCTCATTCCATACACGTACCACCCTCTGCGTGAAAAAGTTGCCTCTTAGGTCTCTTTTATATCTTTCCCCTCTCACCCTAAACTTATGCCCTCTAGTTCTGGACTCCCCGATCCCAGGGAAAAGACTTTGTCTATTTATCCGATCTATGCCCCTCATAATTTTGTAAACTTCTATAAGGTCACCCCTCAGCCTCCGACACTCCAGGGAAAACAGCCCCAGCGTGTTCAGCCTTTCCCTGTAGCTCAGATCCTCCAACCCTGGCAACATCCTTGTAAATCTTTTCTGAACCCTTTCAAGTTTCACAACATCTTTCTGATAGGAAGGAGACCAGAATTGCATGCAATATTCCAACAGTGGCCTAACCAATGTCCTGTACAGCCGCAACATGATCTCCCAACTCCTGTACTCAATACTCTGACCAATAAAAGAAAGCATACCAAACGCCTTCTTCACTAGCCTATCTACCTGCGACTCCACTTTCAGGGAGCTGTGAACCCTCTGGGACCTTTCGTATGACTAAAGAGGATACAAAGATTTCATACTAGACATTAGCAATTTCCTCAGCTGATTACCTCAGCATTCTGTCATAGATCTCATCAGCTCCTGGGGACTTGTCTTCCTTAGTGCTTTTCAAAACACCCAACACCTCATTTTTTTTTCATTGAAATGTTCGACAATATAGCATACCCTCCCAAGACTCACCATCTATATGTCCTTCTCTTTTTTTGAATACTGACGCAATATTTTCATTAAGGATCTCACTGACATCTTCCAGGAGTTCTCGAAGGCAGCCCACCATCACCTTCTTAAGGGCAATGAGAGAAGAGCAATAAATACTGATCCAGCCAGTGAGCCAGTAAAAAAAACTAAACATTCACTGGACTCCTGTTTATTGGAGTGATCCATCAATTGGCCATAAACTCCAACTATCAGCCCTGCCTCCTGTTAGAAAAAAAAATTATTTACTCTTCACACTTTGAGTATAACTTTCTCCAAATTAAAATGAATTGTGCCATTGATATTTGGATCATGACAGTCAGCTTCAGAATTTATGATCACCATAGCGAGTTGCATGCCTCCAATATCTATTCCCCAAGCCATTTTTCACCTTTCCCACCATTTCCCAATCCCTGTTCCCCAAAGACCATTTATCTTCTCCATTCTGGTTGAACATCTTGATGTTGCAACCAGTCTCCCTGCTTTACCCTCAGAGCCACTCACAATCAAGTTGCCTTCACCCTTCCGCCTACTTGCGGAACGATTCAGAGAGCACCTCTGGGCCACCCGGACGAACCAACCCAATCACCCTGTAGCACAGCATTTCAACTCCCCCTCCCACTCCACCGAGGATATGCAGGTCATTGGACTCATCCACCGCCAAACCACAACAACGTGACGGTCGGAGGAGGAGCGTCTTATCTTCCGACTGGGAACCCTCCAACCACAGGGGATGAACTTGGACTTCACCAGTTTCTTCATCCCCCCTCCCCCCATCTTGTCTCAGCCGAATCCCTCCAGCCCGGCACCGCCTTCCTGACCTGCAGTCTTCTTCTTGACCTCTCCGCCTCCACCCTACTCCGACCTATCACCCTCACCTTGACCTCTTTCCACCTATCACATTTCCAACGCCCCTCCTCCAAGTCCCTCCTCCCTACCTTTTATCTTCTCCTGCTGAACACTCTCTGCTCATTCCTGAAGAAGGGCATGTGCCCGAAACGTCGAATCTTCTGTTCCCTAGATGCTGCCTGACCTGCTGTGCTGTTCCAGCAATAAAGTTTCAGCTTTGATCTCCAGCGTCTGCAGACCTCACTTTCTCCTCTTCATCCTTGAGAGCCCTGTACCTTCCCCAGATCAAGGTCAGAGTCACCTTGAGTTTCCTTGACCCACCCTTCGAGACCATTGAAAGAGGAGCCACCATCCCGTCAGTTGACTCGGAATAGGGAGCCATCAGTCAATGTCCAGTGCCTGGGGAGGTGCAAGACCTGAACAGTGTGACCGTCTCCAGCTCAGAGGTGGTAGATGTGGAAATGATAGCACCAGTGTTAACAGGAGAGGAGCACATTGCCAGGACTTTGGGGATGATGTTGGATGGCGACAACTGGAGGAGCAGAGAGGGTGAAGTCTATCAAGAGGGAGAGATGAACCTTTGAAGCTGTTTCAGTTCTATGTAATATCAATTTAATATTAATTTATTCAATATTTTACTATTTATGCAATGTATTCAGTAATTTATTCTGTAATCTAAGATGGTGCCAGAATGTGGCAACATTATCCACATTTCACTGTACCTAGGTAAAGTGACAATATTAAACAAATCTATCCCATCTACTGCATTCAATTGTCCCCTATTAATATGAATATTGACAAGCAGACCAATCCCTGGTCTTGAGCTACCTGCAGCCTTGACAATGCCAGGGACAGACCCTACAAACTGCAGACCCACATTTTAGCAACAGTCATGATTAGTCATGATCCATCCCCCAGACTGACTTTGCACAATATCTCTGATTGATTATTGCCCATCCCCAAGAATGAGTTTGCACGATATCTCTGAATGACTGACCAGAAAGGCAAGAACTTATTTTTCAGACTGACCATGGACTACAAAGGTATCGATCCTGGAGGTGAATTGGACCAACTGCCTGACTGACCATGGCCAACTCGGTGGACTAGAAATAGCCTAATCCCTGGGCTGACTGCATCACTGCCACCTGACTGATAGAAGCCCACCTTTGCCCCACTACCTTTGACTGCACTTTCCTTTTCACATATTTCATGCTCTTCATCCACATGCACTGCTGTTTGTTGCATTGCAATACTTGGTACAAGCACCACCTCTGATGTTAATGTAGAACCATGTCCTCCAGCTTCACAAAGCCCCCTTTCGCATTGGTACTTCCATCACCAGTTGCTGCCTTATCTTTTGTAGTACACTGACAACATTTCACTAGCCAGACAAAAGACAGCAACCTTACTGGACTGAAGGCTGGCAAGAAGGTTGACTTGCCTTTTGAGTAGGGAAAGCTCAATTGCTCAAGTTTATCTCAATGGTCATGTCCTGAATTTTGGACCCTTGCCCAATGTTACATTCGACATTCTTTGTGTCACTAGTGTGGAAAGCTCCATGTGGACAAACCAACTGAAATGTTTTGCACAAAAACAAAATACTCCCAGTGTTGGAAATCTGAAATAAAAAACAGCAAGTGTTGGAGAAACTCAGCAGGTCTGGCAGCATCCATGCAGAAAGAAACAGAGTTAATGTTTCGAGTCTGGTATGACCCTTCTGCGAAGCAATGACACATTTCACACTTACTTTCTTTGAAGATACATCGCCTTTATCGTTTCTTTGGGGAGACATATATTGGCTTATACTTTATTTGTAAGACTTTTTTTCAAAAACAAATTAAGAAAAAAACAAATGTAATTTATTTTTAATTTAAATGTAGAAGAAGCTGGAGGCATGCATAATGTATTAAATGGAGTCAAAGAGATATTCATGCAAACCAGGTTATTAAACAAAAGCCACTCTGTGCTTGAATCACTTGTGTACATTTGCAATATCACAGCCAGTGAGTGACTGAGCAGTGGTGCTATATTCTCCAGGCTTCAAAGCAAGGAGGTCATGAAACTCTCATGCATTATAGCCTTTGCCCTCCCAGTACTCATGCTTCCTTGAAATAATCTATCAATCAGGAAATGGTCTAATTCATTCCTCTGCAATGTAAGGCAGGAATTAGGACTGGCTCTTTTTGCTATGTGAATATTTAATACCTTCACTATCAAACCCTGTTTTTTCTGCATCTTGCCAGTCCTGGTCTGAAACATCCTGAATGAAGTGTTTCAGGTCTCAGCCAGCTGCATGAGATCTGAAACATCAGGAGCTCACACAATAAGCATAATGTTAGGTGTAATGTAAAGGCATGTTAAGTTCAGATTGTTCAATCCAGTATACCTTGCTCATTGCGAGTGATTATTACATGTGCTAGTTATCCTACTACGGTAGTGGCTCTTTGAAAATTTGTCCAATTCCCCTATTCTTTTTCCATAACAACTTAGCAAGGTGTTTACAGTATCACTACAAAGAGAAATCAGAGGTCATTGCTCTTTCATGCTCATTCTTCATAAACCTCTTTCTCCAAAAAGCAAAGCAGAGGAATAGGGTCTTTGGTTCACCAGGCCTGTGCTAATGCATTAGGCCTTTCTAAACTAAAAATCGTTTGCCTCTACGCAATCCATATTCCTCTAAGTCGAAACGTGTGGCACTGGAAAAGCAGAGCAGGTTAGGCAGCATCCGAGAAGCAGGAGAGTCAACGTTTCAGGCATAAGCCCTTCATCAGGAATTCTTACTTTGCACACCTCCTGTGCAGTGTGCACTCTGCCTTCGCACCCTATGATCTATATGTCCTTGTTTGCTATGGTCTGCCTGTACTACTCGCAAACAAAGCTTTTCACTGTACTTAGGTACATGTGACTACAGTATATCAAAGAAAATCAACCAAAGCCGCCACATCCTTCTTGTAATGTGGTAACCAGAACTGTACACAATATTCCAAATGCGGCCTAACTAATTCTGTACAAATGCAACATGACTTGCCAATTTTTGTGCCCTGACCAATGAAGGCAAGCATTCCATATGCCTTCTTAGTTAAATTATCCACTCGTGTTGCCACTTCCAGGTGAACCACCGACGGATGTATAGGGACATACATTGGCACAGTAGAGAAAGTGAAATGGCGGGAGGAATTTCAGGTTAGTTTAGGCAATCCACTGGCCCAAAAAAAGACATGAAACTACTACCATTGTAAGAGAGGCCAAAGTTAACACCTAAAATGTTAATATCTAAAGTATCAGATGGCCAGCATTGCTATCACTCAAAAAGTGGTGTCCTTAAATTATTATTAACAGAGGTATCAGTCTAGATTTATGGCAAATCACAGCTGGTTATCAATGAAGCACATTTTAAATTCATTGGAATTAATTGTGGAATATTCTTAATGACTTTTTGGACAAGATGATCCATATTGTTCTTTCAATACCCATAATTAAAATAAATTAACTTTAATTTGCTGTGAATATTTGAATTGGAACACATACTGTCCTTTTTTAATGTGAGTCAGCCTCACAATTGTTCAGGCCACAATGTAGCTAGAGACTGATGTATAAAATATCTTACCCTCATGGTTGTAAATAATAATTATAACTTTTTAAAATGATAACCTATGTAGATGACTTTTAAACTCGAAGACCTGGGATTAGTTTAGCCTGTGCTGATGGATTAACGGTCAACCTCTCTTTCTTGCTTGCAAAGTGCAATGGGGTGGTTTTCTAACACACAAGTGAGTTAGAAATGCAACATTGTTTGTTATCTGGTATCAATTGGACCTGTTTTAAAGGGCATAAGGTATGAAACTGGAAGAAGTAATATTGATGCAGGAAGAGGCACTTCACTGAGGTTAGAGATTAATGAGAACTGGGCACCCAATGGAACCATCATAAACATTTACTTCCCTCACCACCAACATGCAATGGTAGCACTGTGTACAGTCTCCAACATGTATCAAGACTCCTTCACCAGCACATTCCAAACCTGCCATCTCTGCCACTTGAAGGTCAAAGCCAAGAGATGCATCACCACTTAGTTGTTCCTTCCAAATCACACATCAATCTGACTTGGAAATGCATCCTCATTCCACCAGTGGTACTGAATCAAAATACTGGAACTATCTTCCTGCAGTTTGAGTGTCCCTACTCTACATGGACTGCAGCGGGTTAAGAAGATGGCTAACTGACTCCGAGGCAATCAGAGATTGGCAACAAACTTTTCTAACGGCCCTCACTTGCCACAAACAAATAAATACTTTTAAAAATTGCTTCACACTTCATCAATGTCGTGGGTGACTTTGGGAATGCTCAATGGATGTCAAAAATAATCTAAGGAGAGAAAGCAAAATTAACATTTGGGGTCCAGTGACCCTTCTTCAGAAGGGTCTGTTCTGCAGATGTGTCATTGGACCTGAAATAATAACTCTGCTTTCTCTTCACAGATGCTGCCAGACCTGCTCAGGTTTTACAGCAATTTCTGCTTTTGTTTCTGATTTCCAGCATCCAGTTCTTTAGTTGTTTCATGTTTTATCTTTTCAGAAAATAATCCACTACACAGTATTGAGATGCCTTGATTTGGGTTTTATCACGGCTTTTCAAAATTATTTTCAGCCTTCTAACATTGTAATCATCCATGCACTGCTTTGGAGTGCTCTCCAGTTTGTGCTTGAGAGATGTGCGGGTTAATTACGTACTGAGTTCCTCCTTTCCCTTCATTAGAATATTTTGCTTCGGGTCTGAGCCTTCCGATTGGTCTGTGCAAGATCAGAAAACTGGAAATGGAAGTCAAATGTATGCTTGATGGATTACAAATACTCTGTGGCGAGATCTCCATTCTCTCATACAACCCTCAGTGATTTTTCTTTTGTCAGTCCATGGCACGTATTGCTTGGAGGGCAAAG
Source organism: Chiloscyllium plagiosum (assembly GCF_037043375.1). Taxonomy (NCBI): domain Eukaryota; kingdom Metazoa; phylum Chordata; class Chondrichthyes; order Orectolobiformes; family Hemiscylliidae; genus Chiloscyllium; species Chiloscyllium plagiosum. The sequence goes on along the minus strand of NW_028270170.1, from coordinate 16,425,721 downwards.
TTTCTCACTACTGTATGAAATAATTTCATAGCTCTGCCATGAACAATGTAATTATGAAAACAAATGTTTTACAAGACTGTTTTTATCGGTTTCAGGTTTGTTAGGATTAGCTTGATTTAGCTATAAGCATCCCTGCACTTTAATAAACAGATTGTGCAGATTTGTGTAGACACAAACTAGCAGGTGTGTGGGTGGACAGTTTGTTGTATTTTCTTTTCTGGGTCAGTTCATGGTTTACTGGGGCAACTGTTAATCCCATATAATAATTCTATAACAATGCTAAAGTTCTGCATTCGATATAATAACCTAGTTGAGTCAGCATTTTCTGTTTATTTTAAAGGGATGTTCTCTTAAAAGGTAATGCCAGGAAAGTCAATTTAAGACAAGTCATTTGATGGCACTTTAGTCAGCTCCTGACTTGTCCTCACCTCTACAAGTGTGGCATTTCAGTCTTGAAAGCCCAGCAAGATGCCGTAATAAAGATTGTTGCTAAAGTTGCAAATATCCGATGTGGCAATGATTAGAAAATGCCTAATTTGGGATTCACAGCCTGCAGATTGTTAGTGGACGGGAAGATTAATTGAGTAAAGTTTTGAATGGGATATAGAATTATGGACTTCTTCATCATTGGAATTTATGATGCAGAGAAGTTTTGTTGCCTCTCTTCAAAATTCATGTGTTTTATGACCTATTAACAGGCACTTGTGCACATCATGCACGAGGAATTTCAGAATACCTTGTATTGACACCTCCAAACAAGCAACACTATTTTCTTTCCTATGTAAGGGAGAGAGAAATGAACAATTAGTGAAGAACATTTTTTTTTCAGGTGAAATAATAAATGATTACAAGTAAAAACTCACACTCATTCAGAAACATGAAATTTTAAAGGAGCAGGAAGGGATATTCAGCCCCTTTAACCTATGCTGCCATTCACCAAAACACGCAGAAAGAACTGCTGATGCTGGAAATGAGAAACAAAAGCAGAAGTGGCTGGAAAAACTTGGCAGATCTGCCGTACAACCTAATTATTTATATTGGTTCTTGCTTTTAATCCCTTAATAGCTTTGGTTAACAAAAGTCTATCGATTTCCGATTTTAATGTTTATCTAATATCAGTTGATATTTATAAAAGAAAGTTCCACATTTCTATCACACTTCATATGCAGAAATGCTTCCTAATTTTATTTTTGTAAGGACTAGCTCTATTTTTGTATTGTGTTATTTTCTTGTTTATTCTTGTCTAGGGATGGGCAATAAATGCTGGTAGCCAGTGATGCCCATGTCCCACAAGTGAATAAAAATTATGAAACAGTTTTTTCTTGAAGAAAATCTTTTTTGAACAAAAAGAGGTAAGGCAACATTAAAGATTTACATAATGTTGCAGTCTTCCAGGAAGCGTGGGATGTGATAAATTAATCCTAATTCTTTTGATTTGATTCACTTCAGTGATTGTAACTTGGCCAACTTTACAGTAGGAATGTAATCCAAGTATTTGCGTCTTGGTTACTCATCAGTCGAGAGCAGTGAGACAAACCACTTCTGTTAAATGGTTGGCTTCAAACATTTATACTCCACATTCACTGCAAGATCTGAATCCGAAAGGGAAACAAACAGATTTTTGATGTAGCCGAATGGAGGGAGGAAGGGTCAGAGGGGTAGCAAAGGAATGAAAAAAGATTGTATTCATTCATGGTATGTGGAGTCATTGATTGGCTAGCATTCAGATCACTTACAGTGTGGAAACAGGCCCTTCAGCCTAACAAGTCCACACCGACCCTCCGAAAAGCAAACCCACCCAGACCCATTCCCCTACATTTACCCCTTCACCTAACACTACGGGCAATTTAGCACGGCCAATTCATCTAACCTGCACATTTTTGGTCTGTGGGAGGAAACCAGAGCACCCGGAGGAAACCCACGCAGATACGGGGAGAATGTGCAAACTCCACGCAGATAGTTGCCTGAGGCGGGAAATGAACCCGGGTCTCTGATGCTGTGAGGCAGCAGTGCTAACCACTGTACCACCATGCCACCCCATTCATTGCCCATCCCCAATTGGACAGAGGGCAATTAAGAGTCAGCCACATTGTTGTGGGTTTGGAGTCACATGTAGGCCAGATTAGGTGAGGACAACAATTTGCTTTCCTAAAGAACATTAGTGAGCCAGGTTGGTGAGCAAGGAGGAAAGCCCACATGGGCTAGTATTGGGAGTGAACTCGTGCTGTTGGTAATATTTCGTATCTCTCTATGGCCATCTAACCAACTGAGCTAACGAATGCCTATTAGGCATATGTCCCTCTGTGTGTGTTGATTCGTTGCTATGTTTCTCAGCTCATGAAGAAGTGACTTATCTTGCCACAGGATAGTTGACAAAGGAGAAAACTATAAATAGAATGCTGTTTTGTTTTCCTTCAGAGTCAGTAAGGTTATGGGTTCAAGTCCCATTCAAGAGACTTGCATCCATATTCTCATCTGATAGTGCCCTGTGTGGTCCGAAAGAATTAATAAACACTTTTGAGTGGATATAAGAGGTATCTTGATACAACACCAAAAAATGAAGGAAGTCTTCCTCATCAGCAGTTATCTCTCAATCAGTTGCACTATAAAATTATTGGATAATTTTTCACCTCATGGTCTTTTATGGAAACTTGCTGTGTGCAAATTGGCTACAACATTTCTCTGTGTCACTATTTCACTGGACATAAATTGAATGGATGAGTAGAATGTTGTGGAAACTAGCTGATTTTGTTTCTTTTCAGTTTGGCAATCTGCAATCCTTTGTCAACTATCCTGTGGCAAGATAAGTCACTTCTTCATGAGCTGAGAAACATAGCAACGAATCAGCACACACAGAGGGACATATGCCTAATAGGCATTCGTTAGCTCAGTTGGTTAGATGGCCATAGAGAGATACGAAATATTACCAACAGCACGAGTTCACTCCCAATACTAGCCCATATACAAATGTTGAATATGTTTCTGGCATGTTGAAAAGGGAATTCACTCCATAACAAGGTATCTTGCAATTGTGAAATACCAAGGAAATACAATGAAAATGATTTTAAAACAGTAAAAGTATTAAGAAGACCTTTTACCTCCTTTTGCAATAATATTTCATAATAGCCCTTATTGCAATTTGCAGTAAATACATATGGAAGTGTTTATGAAGGGGAGAAGGAGATCAGGATTATCAGTGGATTATGGAACCTCTTGAATGCTGGGACATTATTCTTTGAGAACATCTGTCAGTAAGAAGAACGATAGAAATGGAATTGGAGAAAGTGATACCAGTGATCTTGAAGGCAAGGACCAAATCCATCCCCCAGAAACCCCTGGCAAATGTGTGGTCAGAGATGGCAGCACCAGGATTAGGCTCATCAGGCACACAAGGACTCATAGAACCCATCGCCAGTGACACACAATTTCCTAGTGGATAATCATGCTCATTAGCAAGTGATTGCCAGTGATATATGGGGATTGAAGATAAGGCTGCAACTCAGATTTTGCAAACTTGAACCTTCAGACCTTTAGGGAAGCATTGGTTCAATTTCCTTTCGAGGGATTGTATGTGCTATATTTCCTAGAGTAAAAATTTGCCAGGTCTGGTTGATAATATATCTTGAGGATTTCAGGATTGCTGGATGAAATAAGGCAGGGTGCACTAAACAGTTAAAAGGTCTATGTTGCGGGGGGGTCAGATAACATGTTTTGAACAACTTACAAAATGATGGTTTATCCAGCTTTATGTAACTTTTGTTAGAAGGAAACAAAAACTGATTTGCCTTGCCTTTCAACGATGTGTAAAATGGAAATAGCATATTGAGAATTTTACCAGCATCTTGTGGAGATTACATAATGGAGAGAGCTTTAGAAAATCAATCTTCCTTCCCTATTTTGAGATTCTGTTTTGTCCTGGAGGAGTTTAAGTTTGCTGCTGAATGATTTTCTGGTCAATGGTAACACTCTGGAAGCTCTTAACCAGGCAAGCTTCATGCATTCCTCTAGTAATGAGTGTTTCTGGATGCCTGATTGTGTTGAAGGTGTCACAGAATGATATGACCTATACTTATTTGCATTTTCATAGGGGTCACAAGATGACAACTAACCGTGAGAACCTGTGTCTCTTCTCCCCATAATATTTTTGTCCTTTATTCATTCATGGGATGTTGGTTTCTCTGGCTGGATCAGCAATTATTTACCATTCCAAGTTGCTCTTGAGAAGGTGGTGAGGAACTGCCTTCTGGAACTGCTCCAGTTCATTTGCTAGAGGTGGATCAATAATGCCATCAGGGAGAGAGTTCCAGGCTTTTGACCCAGCAACAGTGAGGGAACAGCAATATATTTCCAAATCAAGATGGTGTGCGGCTTCGAGATGGTGATATTCCCATGTACTGCTGCTCACATCTTTCTAGATTCTAAAGGTCATAGGTTTGGATGCTGCTGTCTAAGGATCCTTGGTAAATTTCTGCAGTGCATCTTGTAAATAGTATACACTGCTCCAAGTGAGAGTCAGTGATGGAGGAAGTAAATTTGTGGATGTGGTGCCAATCAAGAGGGCTGCTTTTTCTGGGACGGTGTCAAGCTTTCTGAGTGTTTTTAGATCTTCACACACTCAGGCAAGTGGGGAGCATTCCATCACACTGTTAACTTGTGCCTTGTAGTTGGTGGATAGACTTTGGGGAGTCAGGAAGTGAGTTAGTCACTGCAGGATTCCTAGCCTCTGACAGACTGTTGTAACTGTAGTATTTATATGGTGAGTCCAATGCAGTTTCTGATCAATGGTTACACCTCCCAAGGTTATTGATTGTGATGGATTCAGTGATGTTAGTGGTGATGTCACTTGTCACTTTTGAGTCCAAACTTAGATATTGTCCATAGAACATAGAACACAGAACAATACAGCGCAGAACAGGTCCTTCGGCCCTCGATGTTGCGCCGACCTGTGAACTATTCTCAGCTCGTCCCCCTACACTATCCCAAAATCATCCATGTGTTTATCTAAGGATTGTTTAAATCTCCCTAATGTGGCTGAGTTGACTACATTGGCAGGTAGGGCATTCCACGCCCTTACCGCTCTCTGCGTAAAGAACCTGCCTCTGATGTCTGTCTTAAATCTATCAGAGCTGAAAAATGTGTTGCTGGAAAAGCGCAGCAAATCAGGCAGCATCCAAGGAGCAGGAGAATCGACATTTCGGGCATAAGCCCTTCTTCAGGAATGAGGACGGTGTGCCAAGCAGGCTAAGATAAAAGGTAGGGAGGAGGGACTTGGGGGAGGGGCGTTGGGAATGCGATAGGTGGAAGGAGGTGAGGGTGAAGGTGATAGGCCGGAGAGGGGGTGGGGGTTGGAGAGGTCGGGAAGAAGATTGCAGGTCAAGAAGGCGGTGCTGAGTCCAAGGGTTGGGACTGAGATAAGGTGGGGGGAGGGGAAATGAGGAAGCTGGAGAAATCTGCATTCAAATTTGTAGTTATGCCCCCTCGTCATCATCCTAGGAAAAAGACTTTCACTGTCTACCCTATCTAATCCTCTGATCATCATGTATGTCTCTATCAAATCCCCTCTTAGCCTTCTTCTTGCCAATGAAAACAGGTCCAAGTCTCTCAGCCTTTCCTCATTAGACCATGTCTTGTTGACTTTGGGCTGTTTTGTATATGAAGAGTCACAAATGTGCAGTTATCAGTAAACATTCCCACTTCTGAAATTATGACAGAGGAAAGATCATTGAAGATGGTTGGATGAATGACACTACCCTCAGGATCTGCAAAGAGGTCCTGGAGCTGAGATGACTGATCTCTAACAATGACCATCTTCCCTTATGCCAGGTATGGCTTCAAATCTCTCTTCAATTGATGAAGCTATTTGAAGAAACCCCTTGCCCTTGCCCTCCACCCATGGAATTATCTGGTTGGTTTTAGCTGACTAGACACAGACCAGGAAATGAACTTAAAATTTGCCTAGTCTGTTTTGCTCAGTACTAACAGCAGTCTATGGACATAGCTGTGGATTCCTTAATAGTAGTTTATTTCATGTCCAACCTAAACTTGTTATGAAGTCAGCATCCGCCACAACTTTGCCAAATTGTCTGATCTAGTGAGTATTTACAGTATTTCCTATTTTAGTTTGCCAAATTCTACTTTGTGTATTAATCTTATCGTGTCACCTGCAAATAACTGTAATCTTTATGTAAATATTGCCTTGCCTTGATCTCTACTGTATCGATAAAGACTAATTTGCAAATTAACACTGCAATGGAGCTGAACTAAATGTGTATAGAGACGAGTGTATGGAGAATGTTACAACACTCCGCTGATAAGACTGGTGCCAATGGTGCAGTAGGTTACAATTTTTTTAAATCTCTGTGATGCTGGAACTAATACACACTGAACCAACTGGAATGGGCGGCCCTTCAAATTGACAGTTGACATCACGAGGTTGGGCGGATCCAGTGATCAGAACATATAGAGGTGTTTACAGTGATTTTCCCTGACCATTTAACAATTAGGTACAGACGGCTTAAAAGAAAGCAGGACACTAAACTGTTCTTCCATGATGACAACATGAGTCATTGGGTTTACATGTCTGGTCTGGGTAATGTTGACCATTACATCTTTCTCAGAATATATCTAACCAAAAAATGCTTGATGTTCTCATGGAGTGCAAAGCGAAAAAAACATTGTATTCCCCAGAGTTCATTATTTTTATTGTGATAATCACACCTGTACAAGAAAAATACATTTAAACTGCTTTCTAAATATAAACCAGCAACAATGGTAGCTGTATATTTTTTTGCCAGATGTCTTTTTTTCCTTCATTCCGGGATGTTGGAATTTTGTTCATTGCAAGAACTATTTAAACAAATGAACACTAAAAATAAATTTAGACAGTAATAAATAGCTTAAAGAAATTGGTCACAAACAACTTCAATAGTCACTTCCCCACAGAATCAAAGTAACTCAAACTTCTCCGTAGCACACGGATTGCATCGGGTGAGGAAAATGGCTCACCCCACCACATACTCAAGGGCAATTAATGAAGATCCATAAATGTCAGTCTAACCAATAATCAAAAAAGAACCATTAACACCCAACATCCTTTTCCTAACTTTAATGGGTGAAGGTAGTCTATTTGTGTGTATTCATGACAGTGGGTTCTGAAAAATCAGCACAAAGGTTAAAGATAAAATACAGCAGATGCTGGAAGTGTGAAACAAACAGTGAGAATAAAGCAGGTCTGACAGCATCTATGGAGAAAGAAACAGAGTTAACATTTTGAATTCAGTATGACACTTTTCAGATCTCAGATTAACTCTTCTACAGAACTGAAGGAGACCTTTATGAACCACAAAGTGTGTTCCCATTTTGTTATGATCAGAGATTATGCAGAAAATAAACACATTTAGTGAGAGTATGGGAGTCAGAAAGATTCAGTAATTAAATGAAGAGCCAGCAGATTTGTGAAGGTCATCATTTGTAAAGCATTTTGTCACATGTTCATAATGGACAGACTGGTAGAATCAGGTCAGTCTGTGATGAAAGCTGCTGTGTCTGAGGGAAATACCTTGTTTTCCAGACAATAGTCTATCACAGAGAGGCAAAGCCTAATGTCAGCTTTGTCCTGTGCTAATGGATCATGTGATTTAACATTGACATTGTACTTGGTTGGTTTGACCCCCTGCCAATATAAATATCGGGAAAACTGCTGAAACCCACCCATTAATGCCAAAGTGTTTTCATTCTTTGTAACAATATAAGAACCACTGTAACTCAATAACACATACATGGCTAAAAAATAAAGCCTTCCCAGTGCCAGGAATTGCTTTCATTCTTTGTTTGTGTGACGTGTATAAAAGATCTTGCCAATGCTCGTCCTCTCATTACCCTTTCACCGTCTGGATTTGTTTTGGAACAGTGACTTTCTGTGGATAATCTCCTTGTTTAAGCATCTCTTTGCTCATTGCGAGGGTTTGAAAGTCATGTTAATGCAACCTCTTGAGGCTCTGCCAAGTTGTTGTAAATTGTGACTTAGTTGAAAAGCTTTTAGATGTTTTTAGTTCATGACTTTGTTGAAAGGCTTGCTGTTAATGGAACAGCTGACATCTCTAAAGGAAATTTAGATAAGAATTTTGATATAACACCCAGGACAGGAGAAAGTAGATTAAATCAGTAGATAGAAGCTTATTTTGCACTTTCTCAGAGCTAGGGTGGAATAGCTTGGTGAACTAAACTATCTAATGGCAAATTCTATCAAGCAGCTTTATGATTTTATGGCTATTATCCTTAATATAAAAATCATAAACAGCTGGTTGCCTGAATCTGTGATAAATCCCAGGGACTTGTCACAGCAGAAAAAAAAAGAGGCATCCGACATAAAGATATTTTTTTTCAATATCCTATAATACCTTCTTTTCTGAGTAGAGACTGGTAATTAAAGCAACCTTAAGAAAATGCTTGCTCACATCTTTCTCTATTTCACCTAAAACTCTCTCCATATTATGGGAAGACAAGGTAACAATCTATAGCCATTGGACCGTTCTTCCTGAAGGAAAAGTGTAGCAGCACTCTCATTTGTTGTTCTGTCTGATACACCGCAGCATCTGTTTAAGTCATGGCTTCCTTGTCAATCCAGCCATGCACATATGGTCCTTCTAAAGGGTGTCCTTTTGCAAAAACATGTTTTATAGAAAGTTTCAAAAATAATGGATAGGTCTTTCCCTGTGCGCTTCAGGATCCTGATGTTGGGATAACATTCAGAATCCTGAGCCATGATTGTTGGCATCACCAGGCAGAGCTATCTTCCTGGAAGTGGCCTATTAATTGGCTACCTGTGAGCAATTTTTCAAAAGTCTTTCATGTGATGTAATTTCACTGATAAGGCCAAAGTTTGTTGCCCATTCCTAATTGTCCTTGAACTGAGTGGTTTGTGGGGCCACTTCAGAGGGCATTTAAGTGTCAACCATGTTGCTGTGGATCTGTAGTCATTTGTACGCCAGACTTGTTGATTTCCATCCTTAAAGAACATGAGTGTACCCCTTAGGAATTGGTGAAAATCAAAGATAGTTCGATGGTTGCCATTACTGAGGTTAGGTTTTATTCCGGATTTTGCTAATTGAGCTTAAATTCTACCCATTATTATAGTGGGAATTGAACCTATATCCCAAGAGTTTTAATCTGCACTTCTAAATTAGAGCCATATACAACACTTCCCCCAAGCTATAATTCTGATAACCAGTATTGTTACACATTTGATACTGTGATTACACTTAGCGCTATCCCATCACCTCCCATATCTTTAAATTTACAAATTTAAGTGGTTTGTGCTGTTTTATTTGGATGAACCATAGTTTGCTGTGTAGAAGGTAGTTTTCCTGGATTATCTTCTTGACATTCTGAAATCTGAAATTCTTCTCTAAGCTAAAAATCCTTTAAACTCTTGCATTTCTTTGTGGAGGATGTCATCCCTGCTTAGAACAGACACATTTTTTCTTTGCAGTGTCTGGAATCATAGAGATTCAATGAGTTGCGTGCCTCACACCAACAGTTTGTGTCTGTGAATCTTTGTGCACAACACACAGTTAGACTTGTGCTGAAGTAGGTAAATATTTTACTTCAACTTGTTGATTAGTTTGGATTTCTGATGCATCTTCAGTGATTAATTTCACCTGTAATTCAATGTGTTTACTTCCTCGATTATGTTAGCTGAAGATTCTTGCTCCCTTGATATGATATTTGTTATGGTTGTTTAGAGTTCTTTTTCTGAAGTTATGGAGGTCAGACATTCCACTTAAATTTGCAGTGTTCGACAGAGATCAGTTCTGGGTCTGCTTTTGTTTGTCTTTTACATAAATGATTTGGATGAGAATATGGAAGGCGTGGTTAGTATGTTTCCATTCAACTCCAAAATTGGTGACATATTAGACAGTGAAGAAGGTTTTCAAAGTTTACAAAGGGATCTTGATCAAATGGGGCAATGGGCTGAGAAATAGCAGATGGAGTTCAATCTGGATAAATGTGAGGTAATGCATTTTGGTCCAACAAACAAAGGCAGGGCTTATACAACTACTGGTAGGGTCTTGGATAGTATTCTACAGCAGAAGGACTTGGAGTTCAGCTACATAATTCTTTGAAATTTGTGTCACATATAGACAGGGTAGTTAAAAGGGTGTTTAGCACATTTGCCTTCGTTGCTCAGTCCTTTGTGTGTAAGAGTTGGGAAGTCATGTTGAGGTTGTACAGGACATTGTTGAGGTCTCTTCTGGAATACTGTCTCCGGTTCTGTTCACTCAGTTATAGGAAGGATATAATTAGGCTGGAGAGGATTCAGAAGAGATTTACAAGGATGTTGGTGGGTACAGAAGATTTGAGTTATAAAGAAAGGCTGGACAGGCAGGGACCTTTATCCACTGGAGCAAAGGAGGTTGAGAGGTGACCTTTATAAAATAATGAGGGGTATAGATAGAGTTAATGGTAGTTGTCCTTTTCCTCAGATGTAGGATTTCAAGACTAGGGACCACATTTTTTAAGGTAAGAGGAGAGATATTTAAAAAAGACATGAGGGGCAATTTGTTTACACAGAGTTTGGTTCACGTGTGGAATGAACCTTCTGAAAAAGTGATGGATGTAGGTACAACTACAATGTTTAAAAGACATTTGGATGATGGATACATGAATAGGAAAGGTTTGGAGGCATATGGGCCAGCAGCAGGCAGGTGGGATTAGTTTAATTTGAGATTATGTTTGGCTTGGACCAAAAGGTCTGATTCTGTGCTGTATGACTCTATGACTCTATAACTTCTCCCTTCCTCGTCCTCTTGGTATCTAATGTGGGGCTTTGGTTGGCATAACTAGTTGTTTACTGGTGCTGTGTTGAAATCGGATTCAATCCAGTTGCAGATGCTTCAATTGTTTCAAGTCAGGCATACTGTTCACTTGCTGCCATTTTGGGTGCTTTTCATCTCAAAGATTTTTTTGCGTTTGGAATGTCAACTTTTTTCAGTGTTGATAGCGGTGGAAAACATTTTTATCAAACAAGTATAGTCACAACTTTCCATCTCAACGCTGATTTATTTCAACACTATTTTATTTCAACTAATTAACTTCAAGGTTTTTCATTTAGGCACAGCCATGAGTTTACAGAGCCTTGTAAAATAGAACACAGCATAGTACAGCACATCGGCCCTTGATGTTGTGCCCACCTTTTATCCTACTCTAAGATCAAACTAACCTACATACCTCTCATTTTACTGTCATCCATAAAATCTTTTATTATCCATTCGTTGACTAGCTGCGCCTTGACCCTTTGTTATTTAAGTTTAGAGTGGTGCTGGAGAAGCACAACAGGTCAGGCAGCATCCAAGGAGCAGGAAAATTGACTGGAAAGCAGGAAATTCCTGATGAAGGGATTTTGCCCAAAACATCGATTTTCCTGCTCCTCAGATGCTGCCTGACCTGCTATGCTTTTCCAGCACCACTCTAGCCTTGGCTGTAATCGCCAGCATCTGCAGTTCTCACTTTCACTTTTTGTTGTTTAACCTCTTCCAACTTCTGTATAAGATTATACTTAGTAGGAAGACAATTCCTTGTTTTGAATTATGTATAGTTTTTCTAGTATTTTGTGGAGTTACCTGTAGCACACCTTTTATTATAAAGTGCAGTGCCCTCTAGATCATGCAGTTATATGGACTATTTACCTCAGTATTGATTGTTATTTGCTCCTTCCTTGACACATTTTGTAAAAGTAACCTAATGTTGTATAATTAAAGTATTTGGTTTTAACTGATAGGCATTGTTTGTGCCTATGAGGTTGCTTTGCTCCACAGTATTGGCAAAGACCTCTAGTGTCTGGTGTCTGTCTACCTACTGCATTGGGTTATGGCATGTCTCTTTTCTGGTTCTGTACCTTACAAATTGAATAGATTCCAGGAGATTCTGTGTCAAGTATGATCTTTGCCACTTTGGATTGATTTATATTGCTTCTAGACCTCTACTTCTCTCACGATCTGTGTGCTTTTCTCTAGAGTTAGTTTTCCTTCTGACTGTGATAGATCTGGCAAGGACTTATCAGTAATGTCTCTGCAATTTGGTCTCTTATGAATTCTGATTTTAAGTCACCTTGCTTGCATTTCTCCACTAGGCTTTAGAGATCATTAATTATCTCATTTATGGAGTCAGCTGGATGCTATATTCTTCTGTTAAGTCTTGCTCTTTAAAGAGTTTTATGAGTTCTACAGTTAACATAATTGTCAAAGATTCTTTTAATGTACCATTGTTTTATTTTTATGCCTTTGTGAGCAATAACATCAACTGCTTTACTCTTAGTTGTGCATAGAAATATATTTACTTGTTCAGCTTCTGATTTAGTATCCAGTTTAAAAATTATTCAGTCTGTCAAGAATAATTTTCCCCAGGTTGTCTAATTTTGTATTCTGTATTCCCCTCTGTGAAATTAAACCTTCCTGGTCATGTTAGGGTTGCCATGGGTTTCCTAATGTGAGGTATTTATTCTGTTTAAGTCTGAATTCTCATGCAATCTGTTTGCTCAATGACTGAACTGCTCAATGGCTCAATCCCATGCTTGGAAATGTTCCCTCCAACCATTACTTCATGATATAGCCTGTATCTTTATGAGTTAAAGATTTTTTTCCCTTGCAAATGCCTCTGTTGATAGATCTAATATGCTTCGTGATAATTATTTGAAGTATTCTTCAGTTTTGAGTGTTGCTGCAAGGTTTATGGAGGCTTGTTGTCCTCAGCAATCATTGTCGTACCTGTTTTTCTTGATGTCTTTTAGACTACCAGTTACCTTATTGGGACTGATGCTACTAAATTAAATTTTCAGATCCCACCTGATCACCATGTTGTGTCTGCTGTTACCCATATGTTTCACGTGTGTGAGTTCTTTATGGGCTTACATGGTCTAATGAGTCCAGAAATAACCACTTTCTGGTGCATTGAGAAGAGTCTTATAGAGTAAACAAGATATAGTTTATAGCATCTCTTAACAAATTACAGTTTATAAGAATAAGGTCTGCATTGCTACAAAGACTGTTGAGAGACACAGCTGTAGGTCAGACTCCTACGAGATCGAACTTTACCCTCCCATCAATTCCCCAGGACATCATCACAATCAGTGTTATTTATTACGGGCAGTCAAGTTTTAATATTTTCAGACCAAATATACAGAGGAACCTCGATTACCTGGCATTCGATTATCCGAACTTCTGATTATTTGGCCAGATCACAAGGTCCCAATGCTCAACTAAATCTAAAATCTAATCTGATCTAAATCTAGTCTAAACTATGTTATCCAGCATTCGATTATCCGACATTCAATTAACCGAACAGAATACTCCCTGCCAGTATCCTTTGGATAATCAAGGTGCCTCTGTACAACAATTTCAGGATTTATCTTTCAAAAATACTGCATACTGTTTTCCTTCAGATGCACACAATTGAAATTAAATGGAATAATTGCAGACCTTTGGATAAACCTACCTCTGGTGGTGGTGATTTCATCTGGATTTGTATTTCCTCATTCAAGGATATTAGGTTAAGATAGAAACACTGTCTGGAGAAGATTTGTAAACAGAAGGGCACTCTGGATGTGATGGGAGAGACTAAGAATAATTGAATGAACATTTGGTGCATTATAGAAAGATCACTGAATATTGATGGGAACAGAGCTAGCCTCGCAAAGTGAAGCCACTATTTAGGAAATAACTGACGGTCACCAGTCTTTCTGGAATTTTGTGAGATATTGTGTAATGTTTTTACCACCCACTTGAGAACGTGGCTCATTGTCAATCCACCACTCCTGGAGTCATCACAAAAGTTAATGATTTTATCAAACCACACAAAGTGCCTGTCCGATAAAATCAAGTTAACAGAATACACAGACTAAAATCCAAAACTTAACAAGAGCTCCTGTTTATTATAAATAAGTACATTTTAATCACAAACAGCTATGAGCTACCAACATCTGGCTGCACTAATTAAAACTCTAGCTTACTTTTAAGACCACTACACACACACATACAAACAGGGGCAAACACAAACCAATTTTTTTATGAACAGAGGGGAAACAAAATCTGGAAAACAGGGTTCAATAACACCAGTCCAGAGTTCATTGGGATATTCCTTTTTGCTTGCCTGGATTTGTCATTTTCAATCTTCTTTCTCTAGGTTCTTTTATTTCTCTGCAGAAGGTACAGGATGATTGATGCACGAACTGCAATGTCTCTTTGTTGCTTATTGAAGGCAACAGCTTCCTGTAACTGATGGGAGAAGATAACTGGCTTCTTTCTGGATTCAAAGTATTTTTATTAGAGAAACAGAGAGAAAGAAAGACACAGACAACCTGTCCTTCCAGCAGTCCAAAGGTTTCTCACTCTATCATTCACACCCACACACCTTTCAGTTGTCCTGGAACCAATCAAAGATTTGTCATCCAGTTGATTGATATCCATGACAATTGCACACACCAACCAACTACTATTGCTGCCAAATATTACTCCGCATGCACACGTTGTTGATATGCCATCTTCCCCTACTGCTTGGATAAAGCAACAATGTAAACACCACACACAATGAGGTGTAGTAACCTTTTCTCGAAAGTGTTGGAGGAGAAAGGGTATTGAGTAATAGGGATGTGAAAATGGCAGAACAATGGTGCATCTAACTGCTAAACTGGAAGGAGCAGACAGTCTCACAGGAGAGAGGAGAGAGGAAGTAGTGACAGAGAACACAACAAGTCAAGCTAAAAGCAAAGGTAGAAATGGGAGTGAGTTCACAATCTGAAGATGTTGACCTCAATATTAGGTCCAGAAGACTGGAAAGTGCGAAGTCTGAAGAAGGGATGTTGTTCCTTTAGTTTGTGCTGTGATTCACTGGAGCATTGCAGCATGCTGAGGACAGACAAGTGAGCGTGTGAGCAGGGCGCTGTGTTAAAATGACTGGCTCCAGGAAGGTTGAGTTCATTCTTGCACATAGACCAGAGGTGTTCTGCAAAGCGATCACCCAGTATGCGTTGGTTTCTCCAATGTAGTGTGAGCCACATTGGGTTCAGCAAATACAATACACAAGATTGAAGGAGGTACAGGTGAAATGTTGCTTCACCTGGAGAAACTATTTAGGCCCTTGGATGGTGAGCAGGGAGGAGGTGAAGTGGCAGGTGTTACACCTTCTGTATTTACATGGGAAGGTGCCTTGGGAAGGGGGTGGTGTTAGTGGTCATCGAGGAATGGCGAAAGGTGTCTCTGAGGGGATGATCCCTGTGGAATGCAGATGGGCGGAGTGAGGGGAAGATGTGTTTGCTGGTGGCATTCTGCTGGAGTTGTCTGAAACAGCAGAGGATGGTGCTTTGAATGCGGAGGGTGATGGGATAAAAAGTGAAGACAAGGGGGACCTGATCCTGCCGTTGTGAGTGATGGGAAGGGACAAGGGTGGAAGCACGGGGATAGGTCAGATGCAGTTAAGGGTCCTGTCAATAACAGTGTGTTGGAAACCACTTGTCCAGACCCTGCTCACTTGCATCCACGATTCCTCTGATGCCTTCTGCCGTATTGCCAATTTCCAGTGTCCTGGCCCAAAATACCTCCTTTTCACCATGGACGTTCAATCCTTCGATATCTATTCCCTACCAGGATGGGCTGAGAATTCCTGGCTTCTTCCTCAACCAGAGGCCTGAACAATCCCCATCTACCTCTGCTCTCCTCAGCTTGCCTGAACTTGATTTCTCACTGAACAATTTCTCCTTGATTTCCTTTTGAAGTCGTGCGAGTATTTCCCAAAGATATCTCTGAAATTGTCCATAGCTTTGGTTTTACCTTTTGTCTAGTATTTGTCTAGAATGGGCGGCACGGTGGCTCAGTGGTCAGCACTGCTGCCTCACAGCAGCAAGGATCCAGGTTTGATCCCACCCTTGGGTGAGAGTGTGTGTGGAATTTGCACGTTCTCCCCATGTCTGTGCGGGTTTCCCCAGGTGCTTTGATTTTCTCCCACTGTGCAGGTTAGGTCAATTGGTCATGCTAAATTGCCCACAATGTCCAGGGATGTGCAGGCTAGCTGAGTTAGCCATGGGAAATGCAGGGTTACAAGGTTGGGGTGGGGGGCTAGGTCTGGGTGGAATGCTTTCTCGAGGGTCGGTGTCGACTCAATGGGCTGAATGGCTTGCTTCCACACTGTTGGGATTCTATGATTCTAGTATTTACTAAAGCTGGTGGAACACAGTGCTTGTTTGTTGACTATCTTTTTTATCTTTGCAAGTCATGCTGGGAAGTACTAGGTTCAGTGGTGGACTGACCTTTACACCGCTGAGGCCAAACGCCAGCTCGCAGAAAGGGAGGCGCAGTAGTAGTTTGGCGCACTGACCTTTACACCGCTGAGGCCAAACGCCAGCTCGCAGATACCTCCTCCTACCGTCCCCTTGACCATGACCCCACCCCCCACCACCAAACCATCATCTCCCAGACCATCCATAACCTCATCACCTCAGGGGACCTCCCATCCACCGCCTCCAACCTCATAGTCCCACAACCCCGCACCACCCGTTTCTACCTCCTGCCCAAAATTCACAAACCTGACTGCCCCGGACGACCCATCGTCTCAGCCTGCTCCTGCCCAACCGAACTCATCTCGGGATACCTCGACACGGTCCTGTCCCCATTAGTCCAAGAACTCCCCACCTACGTTCGTGACACCACCCACGCCCTCCACCTCCTCCAGGATTTCCGCTTCCCCGGTCCCCAACGCCTCATCTTCACCATGGACATCCAGTCCCTGTACACCTCCATCCCCCATCACGAAGGACTCAAAGCACTCCGCTTCTTCCTTTCCCGCCGTACCACCCAGTACCCTTCCACCGACACCCTCCTTCGACTGACCGAACTGGTCCTCACCCTGAACAACTTTTCTTTCCAATCCTCCCACTTTCTCCAAACAAAAGGAGTAGCCATGGGCACCCGCATGGGCCCCAGCTATGCCTGCCTCTTCGTAGGGTATGTGGAACAATCCATCTTCCGCAACTACACTGGCCCCACCCCCCATCTTTTCCTTCGCTACATTGATGACTGTATCGGCGCTACCTCGTGCTCCCACGAGGAGGTTGAACAGTTCAACCACTACACTAACACCTTCCACCCCGACCTCAAATTCACCTGGACAGTCTCGGACTCCTCCCTCCCCTTCCTAGACCTTTCTGTTTCTATCTCAGGCGACCGAATCAACACGGACATCTACTACAAACCAACCGACTCCCACAGCTACCTGGACTACACCTCCTCCCATCCTGCCCCCTGTAAAAACGCCATCCCATTCTCCCAATTCCTTCGTCTCCGCCGCATCTGCTCCCAGGAGGACCAGTTCAAAATACGTACAACACAGATGGCCTCCGTCTTCAAGGACCGCAATTTCCCCCCCGACATGGTCGACGGTGCCCTCAACCGGATCTCCTCCACTTCCCGCTCCTCCGCCCTTGAGCCCCGCCCCTCCAACCGCCACCAGGACAGAACCCCACTGGTCCTCACCTACCACCCCACCAATCTCCATGTACAGCGCATCATCCGCCGTCACTTCCGCCACCTCCAAACAGACCCCAGCACCAAGGATATATTTCCCTCCCCTCCCCTATCAGCTTTCCGTAGAGACCACTCCCTCCGCGACTCCCTTGTCAGATCCACATCCCCCACCGACCCAACCTCCACTCCCGGCACCTTCCCTTGCAACCGCAGGAGGTGCAACACTTGCGCCCACACCTCCCCCCTCACTTCTCTCCAAGGCCCCAAAGGAAACTTCCATATCCGCCACAGATTCACCTGCACCTCCACCCACATCATCTACTGCATCCGCTGCAGCCGGTGTGGCCTCCTCTATATTGGGGAGACAGGCCGCCAACTTGCGGAGCGATTCAGAGAGCACCTCTGGGCCACCCGGACGAACCAACCCAACCACCCTGTAGCACAGCATTTCAACTCCCCCTCCCACTCCACCGAGGATATGCAGGTCATTGGACTCATCCACCGCCAAACCACAACAACGCGACGGTCGGAGGAGGAGCGTCTTATCTTCCGACTGGGAACCCTCCAACCACAGGGGATGAACTTGAACTTCACCAGTTTCTTCATCCCCCCTCCCCCCACCTTGTCTCAGCCGAATCCCTCCAGCCCGGCACCGCCTTCCTGACCTGCAGTCTTCTTCTTGACCTCTCCGCCTCCATCCTACTCCGACCTATCACCCTCACCTTGACCTCTTTCCACCTATCACATTTCCAACGCCCCTCCTCCAAATCCCTCCTCCCTACCTTTTATCTTCTCCTGCTGAACACTCTCTGCTCATTCCTGAAGAAGGGCCTGTGCCCGAAACGTCGAGTCTCCTGTTCCCTGGATGCTGCCTGACCTGCTGTGCTGTTCCAGCAATAAAGTTTCAACAACAATCAGTGGTGGACATCCTGATGAGCCTAACCTTCCAGGAAGAAAGGAAGTTCTTCATTTCTATAGTACCTCTTATGACCTCAGGTGTCCCAAAGCACTTCACAGCTTTGCATGTATCTTTGAGGTAGTGTCTATGTTGTCTCCACTTCTATACCATATTGTTTCCATTTCTGGATAAGACTTTAAGAGAGCAGTGAGCAGTTGGACTGTCTGACCTGCTGGAAATACATTTGACCAGCATGTTGTCAACTTGTGCTTGAATTTCAGTTCCGTAATAAGTTAGTGGTATAATGTTTTGCCACAAACCTAGAAATAATTTTTTTTTAAAAATCATGGAAAATATTGTTTGAAGCTCAGCTCATAAAGGTAGTTATGACTCAGTCAGTAACTGAAGTAGGAATTTGACATATGCTAATACTGATGCTAATGGAAACGGCTGTGTATTACTCACTGTGCATTACAAGGTCCTTGTGCCATTTATTTTCTGAACATTATCTCAAGCACCTGTCAGGAGGAGTATGTTGATGCTCTCCTGAGATCCTAATCTGACACTCAGTTCTGAAAATCCACCACGTTTGAGCTGTTGAACATGAATGTAGATCTGAGCTTATTGCAGGTTGAGAAGTTTGAAAGCTGTCCAATCAAATGCTAAATAATAATTCTTATGTCCTTTTTCAAGATATATTAGCATCTTTGCAGCATGTGTTGCTTGGTGAAGCACTGTAGTTTCTCACTGGAATAGACAGATGGTCCCTGTATGTATTTTGCTTTTGTACTTTATTCTAGTTAGTTTATTTTAACCAGGATACACCCACATGCTTGACGTACCTTGAGCTGTGTAGAACTCTGTGGTCGGAGCATTAAGGCAGCTCAAGAGAATGGAATAAATACTGAAAATTGTGGATTTGGGGTAATAGGATGTGTAGGGACACAGGTTTAATCGTTGAAAAAACTCAGCAGTTCTGGCAGCATCAGTGGAGAGAAAGCAAAGTTAAAGTTTCAGATCCAGTGATCATTCTTCAGAACTGGTCCTGAAATGTAAACTCCGCTTTCTCTCCACAGATGCTGCCCTGACCTGCTGAGTTTTTTTCCCCACAATTTCTGATTTTGTTTCTGATTTCCAGCATCTGCAATTCTT
Source organism: Chiloscyllium plagiosum (assembly GCF_037043375.1). Taxonomy (NCBI): domain Eukaryota; kingdom Metazoa; phylum Chordata; class Chondrichthyes; order Orectolobiformes; family Hemiscylliidae; genus Chiloscyllium; species Chiloscyllium plagiosum. Next base: position 16,406,161 of record NW_028270170.1, on the reverse strand, counting down.
TAGATTTTTGTTCAGGTCTAATCATTGAGCAGGAGGAGTATCCTCACACCTGGGTGGAATTTAGTGAGGACTGGCAAGGGGCTTGATGTCCAACACCAAAGCCAGCAGCATCTCAGCCAATTTGATCTCCAGGAACCCCAACCAAATGAAACCTCAATCCATTGCAGGAAAGTTAGGGAGTTTCTGACTCCACAGGGAGGTATTTAATTATTTTCTCTTTGGAGGCAAGGGCAGGAGGTGCCTCTCAAAGTGATCCTCCCTTTGCTGATGCCAGGTTCCTCAAACAGGGACTGAGTGCCCTGAACTAAGGATATCCTCGCAATCTCATCACAAGTACCCAGCAAGCCAACTTAATGTATCATGGTTCCTTATGTGCAGCAAGATGAAGCCCTGATATGAATATTAGTTGCGCTTCAAATTGACTGCAGTGCAGGGAGGCCACTGACAAGTCTTTTTGCCCTAAACCTAATCAGTAATCGAGGTGTTGCAAAGGAAAGAATACCCTCTTGGTAGCCACCAGTCTGATCATGTACAATTTCTGCCTCATTGCTTACCATCTTAAATTGTGCCCAAAGGTAGTGTGATGGTACTGTGCCTTTAAGAGGGATTTTCTCTGTGGTGTTTCTCTTTCAGAGGGGTGTTGCCAGTGGCGCCAGAATGTCTGCTTCAGAGAAGCAGTGCATAAACAGTTTTGAGCTCCCTGAGTGTATTTCTTTTTAACATGAGACAAAGGGAGCATGAATGGGAGAGCCAAACTCATACAGACCCAAGGTTTTAGTTTTGCTTTCAGTTGAAGTTAGGGTTTGAAACTGTTAGATACAGCTCTCTCTGCTGCAGCTAAATGTTTTAAGTGTTTCTCTGCTGCTAGATTGATTTTTTTGATGTTCCTTTCTCCCAAACTAGAGATCGCATGTGGGAAAATCTGATTTACTGAATTTGCCTTTGCCAAGGGAGTGTTAATGGGATGCTATTATTTTGGAACAGTTTATGATTAGTAGTTAAGTAATATATTCTTTTATTAAGTATTTCAATAGAGTTAAACTTATGCTATTTTTGTTTTACACTTTAACTGCAGTGTAACAATAAAGTGCATTTTGCTTAAAACCTGGAAGTTTGACCAATCAAATGACATCTGGAACATAGTGCCTTACACTTGCCTTTAAATAAGATGAAAGTTATGGTCTAGACTATCTCCTTGATATGTTTTGAGAGGGTTTGGTCTTGTCCATAGCAGGATCCCAACAATAATTGGGTTGGACCTGTTCACCAGGCTTTGCATACCTCTTGTACAGCACTCAAATATTAGTATCAAGGATAGGCATGTTAATAATAATTGTCTATTCATCAATAACTCATCAGATATTAATTAATTCTGTGAAATTCTTTATTTGAAGCAGTAAATCACATTACAAGCTATGAAGCAGGTATTACAGCATACCAACTGATTTCTGTTTGTACAGTGTGCAAACCAATAGCCAACTAACTGCCCAGGCAGAATCACAACATTGTATACACACAGGACATGGAGACCTGAAAGGTGAGTTCTCTTAAAGGCACAGTACACATACAACAAGGATATTTTCTCAGATCTGGAACAATAATACCCCGCTGTCACAGCCGAACTTTACATCTGAGTCTGTGCCACGAAATGAAAATCAAAATAAAACTTCAGTTTTATCAAAAAGGTATTCCTGTTCTGAGGCACAAAATGAGGGCATCATGACTACTTGATAGATTTGTATTCACATAGCACCGATCATGACCAAAGTGCTTTGCAGCCAATGAGGTAATTGTTCAAGTGTAGTCATTACTGTTACACAAAAACTGTGGCAGCCAATAAACAGTGGTTCTGATAATGACCAATTAATCTATCACTCTTCTGATGCCAATTGCTGAATGATTTGGCTCCCATTCACAAGCAATAACTTCCTGGTGCTCTTCTGAACAGAGCCAGAGGGTCTTTTCCATCTACCCAAGAGGGCAGACAGACCTTAAATTTAATGGCTCAGGTGAGAACGGGTACCTCCAAACGCCACACTCTCTTAATGGGCTGTCAGTTTTGACTTTGAGATTTGAGTGATCAGGAAACAGACCTATGTCGCCTGTGAAGCAAAACCTATTGCATCAATATGTGTTCTGAGTGAGGCTACCAATAAACTGTAGCATTGTTTATTACAGTGGAAATCATATTTAATATTCAACCTGCTCATCTATTTATTATACAGTCAGGACATAATGAAAACCAAATTAATCAAAGTAAAAAACTTCAGTGAGGCCACATTTTGAGTATTGTGTGCTGTTCTGGTCGCCACACTAGAGGAAAGATGTGAAGGCTTTAAAGAGGGTGCTAAAGAGGTTTACCAGGATGTTGCCTCAGTTGGAGTGCATTAGCTGTAAGAAGAGGTTGGACAAACTTGGATTGTTTTTGCGAGAGTGTTGGAGGCTGAGAAGCGACTTGATGGATGTATATAAAATTATGAGGGTGCAAAGTTGGAGTCTTTTTCCCGGGATGGAAATGTCAAATACTGGGGGCATAGGTTCAGGGTGAGATGGGGGAAAGTTTAAAGATGTGTAAGTCACGTCTTATTCACAGACGGTGGTAGGTGGCTGGAATGCACTGATAAAGGGCTTATGCCTGAAACGTTGACTCTCCTGCTCCTGCTGTGCTTTTCTAGCGCCACATTTTTTGACACTGATCGCCAGCATCTGCAGTCCTCATTTTCTCCTGGCTGGAATACACTTCCAGGGTAGGTGATAGAAGCAGATATGATAGAAATATTTAAGAGGCATTTATATCAGTCAGTGAATAGAGGGATATGGACCATATACAAGTAGATAGGATTAGTTTAGAATGGCACAGAAATGGTGGCCTAAAAGGCCTATTCCTGTGCTGTACTGTTCTATTTTCTACGTTCCAATCCATGAACCAAACTGCCAAGATCGAAAAGGATCCTTATCTCTACTTGGCCCATAGAAACAGTTTGACTCTTCTGATCACCTGCAAAGACTTGTTATTCAGGCTGTTGACACTCTACTCACATCATTTGTACTATCTTTTGACATTCTTCATTACCTGGAATTATCTCTCCCCCTATAAATTCTGTGCCTGTGTACTTCCCTCCACCTCAACTGACGAAAGAGCAGTGCTCCAAAAGCTTGTGAATTCAAATAAATCTGTTGGACTATAAATTGGTGTTGTATCTCTTCTGACTTTATCCTAACAGACATCAATCAATTTTATTTTCATCAGATGGTGAAAGCCCTTGATGCAAGATAAAGATAACCTTTTATTTCAAGTTTCCTAAGTGTTTCTGTCCAGATTTCTTTAGATTAATGCATTGTTCTTCTTTTACTGAGCAGTTTGGGGCCTTTGCTGTTGTTGCATTATAAATTAACATCTAAAACACTATTCCATAATGAAGGTTAAATTGATACAGGAAGAACATTCCTGATGAATGTCTTATGCCTGAAACGTCAACTCTCTTGCTCCTCAGATGCTGCCTGACCTGGTGTGCTTTTCCAGTGCTACACTTTTCGACTCTGCACTATCAATACCCTTTCTCCCCCAGCACTTTTGAGAAATGATTATTGCCCCTCATTGCTTGTGGTGTTTACATTGCTGCTTTATCCAAGCAGTAAGGGAAGATGAAATGGTAACAAAGTGCACATGTGGAGTAATACTTGGCAGCAACTAGTAGCTGGTTGGTGTGCATTTCCAGTGGCACACTTTTCAACACAGGAAGGATATGGCCACCTTCATTCATTGATCATGAACCAAAAATAACGTCATGAGCAAAATGAAGCTGCAGCTTGTAACAGTCATGTAAGACCTTTAGCGTGCTGGAGCAAACTTGTGATGATGTCACAGAGCTGCTCCTCACTGGGCATAAATAGCACAGCTGGGTAGAGTTATTGATATACTTGGAGAGAACAACATGAATGGAATTGTCTTTCGATAATATAACAATAAAATTAGAGCCTGCAATTGTTCTAGAATGTCAGGCATTATCATTTTTAGTCTTAATATAGAATAAACAATGATATTAAGGACCCCGAGCCTGAAGATAATTCTTGACCTCATCTTCTCCTCAACCAGTCTGTCCATGAACTTATACCCATGGCTGTGAGCATAAAACCACATGAGAAAAGAGAAGCAAAAACATGCAAGTGCAGGAAAAGCAGTAGTTCCATCACAAGCTGCAAAGGCAAATAAATGTTAATATATTGAATAGCTTACTCTTTGTTAGAAATGAAAACTGAAAGATAACCATGAGGGTAGGGGAATAGAACAGCTACACTGAATTGCAGAAAGGAAGTTGCAGAAACTAATGAATGCTGTGAAGAATCAACCTCTTATGCAATAGACAGATATTTTTAAAAATCAAAATATAATTGTCAAACAAAGGAAGAATGCACACAAGAAAAAAGGGAAAGAGGTAACGTGAGGAATTTGGACATTTGTTGCAAGGATGAGTTCAAAATGAGAGCAAGGTTCAAACATTGGTTCCAACAGCCCCAAAGAGCAACAGAATACAAAGGCAATACCATGGATATAGATCCCCCTCCCTCACCAGAAATGTGTTCTGATGAATGATACATATCTGAAATGTTATTAAAACTAATATTCAGACCATAGAGCTGCAGAATACCCAGAAGACATAAAACACATGGATAAAAATAAAAAGGAGGCCATTCAGCCCCTCATGAATGCTCCATCATTCAATAAAATTGACTTTTTGCATCTCAAGCCCAAGAACACCTAGATCCATCCACACCCCACAATTCTGATCTTGTACTTGTTTTAAATAATACATTTTTTAAAAATATTCTTTCTGCCAAAGGCAACAACATCACATTTTCCCATATTGCACTTCCTCTGCCAGATTTTCATCCACTCATTCAGTCTATCAAAATCTGTTTACAACCTCCTTACTCCACTTGACAGCACACTTTCCTAACTATCATTGTTTTGATCTGCAAACTTAGCCACCATGCCTTCACTCCCCTCATCCAAGTCATTGATATAAATTGTAAAAAGCTGGCCTTAAACACAGACCGCTGTGGGTGTTCACTCATCATCTGTTACTTTCCCAATCAGCAAGAGAGCCATTTGTGCACATTCTTTGTTTTCTGGCAGTCAGTCAATCTTCCAGCCCTGCTGGTCTGTTCCCCTCTCACTCCATGAGCTCTTACCTTATGCAATGAAAGTTTATGTGGCATTGCAAGAAAATTCAGCTACTGTTTCTGGAACTTGTGCTTATGATGGTTGAAATAGACTGAGCAGCTAATCACAGAGAGGTGAGAGTGGGTTCGAAGAGTTAATGTAGCAACTACAGGGAGTTCAGATTTCACCAAATTTATTTTTAGACTGCCAGAACACCAGTTTGGCGAAGTGAGGAACCTCTGTGGATACAATCCCTGGACTCTATAGTGGGTAGCGATTCGGTACCCTGGAGGGAGAGCAGTAGTCAAGGGAACATTTGAGATTTCGGAACGTAGGTGTGAAAGTAGCTAAAAAATGCATAAATCAATTGTAGTTGCCAAAGAACTTTCAATGCAAATATTTGTTTTGATAAGAGATTACTTGAAGGATTTTCAATGTATTGAATATTTTTGTTAAATAATTGATTTTATTGAAGAGTGATATCATCAATAGATACAGGTGTCTTTTTTGCTAACATAGCTCCTGAGTTTGCCTATACTGGATATCAGGAGAGTTGACATGGGGAGTGTTGGTTTGGGCTGGCATGAGATGACACCAAATTGTTATTGAGGCTATGAGAAGTTCATTGGTGGATGTGGATACATAGGGTGACAGAGTGGGTAGACAGTATGAGGAACTATGGGGAGTACAGAGGCATCTTATTGCATAGGGACTATAAGAGGCAACAGAGTTGGCATGGATGGGGCATAGGGACCATGTAGGAAGGGGAAGGGAATATAAGGAGTAAAGGCTGAAGTGATGATTTTTGGGTTTGTTTTTTTGACCAGTGTTCTGTGTCTTTCTCACATACAAAAGATTATTGAGGCCATGTCATTTTATTAGCTTATTGACCACAGTTAAAAGGAAACCTTGGATGAGGAAAAGGGGCATTTCAGAAGCTCCAGAACAGAAGCCAGAATCATTCAATAACAACTGTCAAAATAAAGGAATTGGTTGATTTGAAAGGAGTTTTTAAAAGAAACAAAGTGTAAAGGAATATTAGCTCAGCAGTGAGAGTTGATTCTCTTTCAATGGTACCAGAAAGTCAAGAAGGAGCCATGGCTGGGACTAGGATAATGAACTCATCTTCCAAAAAGACAGGCAGAGCCATAACCCACATGGTTTCCCATAGCAATGCCTCTTATTTGGAAAGAATAAAACAAAGAGAGATTGTGAAAAGAGATAAAGTTCAGGCAAATGAGAGTTTTGTGATAGGTCCAGACCAGTTGGCACACTGTTTATGGCAGACATAGGAGTAGGGTATGAAGACCAGCAGATGATAGAGGCTGGAAAATCTGCAAGCACCAGTGACCAACAAGAAAACTTTGGACTCAGATTGATCCTAAGATTGGACAAGGCAAAGAATAGTGAATAATATAGAAAGAAATTGCTATTGTAGGTCAGAAAAAAGGGGACATTTGGTCTAACAGGTTATTGCTGGATGGGGATCATGTATAAATCAGGTGGCTGGAATTGGGAAACTAAAGTTAAAGACAGTGGGGGAAGATGATCTAAGAAAACAAAGTCAAAGAAATGGTGAATTGGCATTTGGCAGTGGGATCACAGAGGTGAATAATTCAATTACCTCTGATATCTGATTAGATATTGTGCAGAAGGACTTTCTCAAGATCCGAATGATTATGAAGTTCATAAAAGGAGGAGGACTTGCCTTGTGTGGAGATCAAATGTATTTTCATCCACAATAACAAATTGAAAATAGCAGACAAATCATGCTAATGGGACAATTTCCAGTCATCACCACTGCAAAGGGAATGGGAGAATTAGTGCATTAGTTACAAAGCACAAAGTGATATGAATGAAATACCAGTATTGATATACAATCCTTGCACTATTGATGCATGGAATAGATCAAAACTAAAATGGAACCCAACATGGTGCTTCTAATTATTAATTATAACAGGTTTTTCATGGCAGAGCGTAATTAATATGAAACCTTTAATATGTGCACCTACAGATATGTTGATCCAGGTCTATACATTCTGGTGAAATGAGGAGGGAGAAGGACTAACCTTATCACTTGACCTTAGAAACACATCTTTTGCAACATGTCGTTACATAATGCATGAATGCATAAAGCATATAGTTGAATGAGATACTAATGTATACAATTATGCAAAATTGGCAGCTATGTGCTAGATTCAAAGTATAGAGAAAGAACATTCTGTATCAGAGAGAGGTGTACTGTCTCACAATAGACTTTGTATAATAGTGTAAATAAATAAATTGGGTTTTGCAGAAATGCACAAGAGTTGGGCTATAGTCACCAAAGGTAACCTTCTTACCAGACCACAAGTTCAATAAGATCCAAAAGTGGAATCCAAACCCACAAAACAAACTCCCCCAAGACATTTCACAGAAGCCTAACTGAGATTTGACATGAAACCACGTAAGACAATAACTGGGGAAGGGGACCAAATGTTTTGTCAAAGCTGTAGGTTTTAAGGAGGAAAGGACCTGGAGAGGTTGAAGCTGGTAATTCTGAAGCATAGTCCTAAGCAACTGAAAACATGTAGATACCAGGTCACAGGATATATTCTAAAAAGGGATTAATTGATCTTTAGATCTTAAAGGTATCAAGGGACATAGACAGCAACTAGGAATATGGCGTTGACATAGATGGTCAGCCATGATCACCACCTATGGTGGGATGCTAGTAATTGGGGATAAGTAAGAGGACAGTCCAATCTTGTATCTCACAGGTTAGTAACTCTACAGGATGTTACGGAGAAAGGATGGGGTGAAGCCACGGAGGCATTCACACACAAGGTTACGCTTTTTAAAGTTGAGGTAAGCGGGGAGTAATTTAGTTAGTTGAGGATGACATCTTGGCTCAGTAGGAATTGGCATGAGCTAGGATATGGACAGCAGTGTTTTGGATGAGATTATACTTATGGTGGGTGGAAGATGGGAGTTTCATCTTGCATAACTTTTATTAGTTTAAAGTAGGTAAATAGTTTAAGTCGCATTGCGACTTCCCATCACACATTCAATTTATCTGCTCTCTTGATCATCTGCCAGAACCTTTGTAGGACATATCTTTCCATTGCACCACTGCACAGCCAGTAACATCAATCACCTCCTGCCTGACCCAATTTTTGTTTTTCATTTGAGTGTTTTCTATTGTGTGGTCTTTTCTTTGAATAGTTTTTTATTTGAATGCTGCTGACCTCATTGGAAAGAAAATGTTTGGAAATGATGCTGAACCAGCTGCAAAAGCAGTGTGCCACTGAATAATGGGCATCCTGGAGTACGTCAGTGGCATTTGTCATTTTAACTAAGTTTGCTTATTCACCTCCCACATACCCATCGGCTTAGTAATTGGTCTTAGTTCATTCCACATATATGTCATTGTTAAAATTCTGAAACAGTGTTAAAAAATACTGGAGAAATCTGAAAATATTACCTACCCTTTTGCTGTTGGTGTGCTTCAATTCACTCAGGATGTCATCTTGCTATGACAAAAAACACTTTTTTACCTGCATATTGTAGTGGGGGACTATGATGAGTAAAGGTAAAGGCTCCAACTTTCTATCCATCACCTTGCCTGACCAGGAATCTCTCCTCATCCTTACTTCCTACCACGAGGTTGTGTTGGAATGATTTGCAATTGAATGCTCAACCCATTAAGAAATGCAGAAACATAGAAACTAGGAACAGGGAGTCAGCCATTTGGCCCTTCAGTCTGTTTTGAAATTCAATATGATCATGGCTGATCCTCTATATTCCCACTTTCTGTCCATACCCCCTTGATGCATTTAAAATCGAAAGGTCATCAGTCTCTTTCTTGAATATACTCAGTGACCTGGCCTCCACATCCTCCAGTAGTACTAAATCCCACTGATTGACCACCACTTGAGTAAAGAAATGTTTCCTCATCTCATCTCCAAATGGGAGAGCACAGCAGTTCAGGCAGCATCCAAGGAGCTTCAAAATCGACGTTTTGGGCAAAAGCCCTTCATCAGGAATAAAGGTAGTGAGCCTGAAGCGTGGAGAGATAAGCTAGAGGAGGGTGGGGGTGGGGAGAAAGTAGCATAGAGTACAATGGGTATTTGGGGGAGGGGATGAAGGTGATAGGTCAGGGAGGAGAGGGTGGAGTGGATAGGTGGAAAAGGAGATAGGCAGGTAGGACAAATCCGGATAAGTCATGGGGACAGTGCTGAGCTGGAAGTTTGGAACTAGGGTGAAGTGGGGGAAGGGGAAATGAGGAAACTGTTGAAGTCCACATTGATGCCCTGGGGGTGAAGTGTTCCGAGGCGGAAGATGAGGCATTCTTCCTCCAGGTGTCTGGTGGTGAGGGATCGGTGGTGAAGGAGGCCCAGGACCTCCATGTCCTCAGCAGAATGGGAGGGGGAGTTGAAATGTTGGGCCACAGGGCGGTGTGGTTGATTGGTGCGGGTGTCCCAGAGATGTTCCCTAAAGAGCTCTGCTAGGAATGTGAGCACCAGGCGCGGTCTGCTTGCAAAAATGCCATCCCGTATTCCCTATTCCTCTGCCTCCGCCGGATCTGCTCCCAGGAGGATCAGTTCCACCACAGAACACACCAGATGGCCTCCTTCTTTAGAGACCGCAATTTCCCTTCCCACGTAGTTAAAGATGCCCTCCAACGCATCTCGTCTACATCCCGCACCTCCGCCCTCAGACCCCACCCCTCCAACCGTAACAAGGACAGAACGCCCCTGGTGCTCACCTTCCACCCTACCAACCTTTGCATAAACCAAATCATCCGCCGACATTTCCGCCACCTCCAAACAGACCCCACCACCAGGGATATATTTCCCTCCCCACCCGTTTCCACCTTCCGCAAAGACCGTTCCCTCCATGACTACCTGGTCAAGAGCACGCCCCCCTACAACCCACCCTCCCATCCTGGCACTTTCCCCTGCCACTGCAGGAACTGTAAAACCTGCGCCCACACCTCCTCCCTCACCTCTATCCAAGGCCCTAAAGGAGCCTTCCACATCCATCAAAGTTTTACTTGCACACCCACTAATATCATTTATTGTATCCGTTGCTCCCGATGCGGTCTCCTCTACATTGGGGAGACTGGGCGCCTCCTAGCAGAGCGCTTTAGGGAACATCTCTGGGACACCCGCACCAATCAACCACACCGCCTCGTGGCCCAACATTTCAACTCCCCCTCCCACTCTGCCGAGGACATGGAGGTCCTGGGCCTCCTTCACCGCCGATCCCTCACCACCAGACGCTTGGAGGAAGAACGCCTCATCTTCCGCTTCGGAACACTTCAACCCCAGGGCATCAATGTGGACTTCAACAGTTTCCTCATTTCCCCTTCCCCCACCTCACCCTAGTTCCAAACTTCCAGTTCAGCACTGTCCCCATGACTTATCCGGACTTGTCCTACCTGCCTATCTCCTTTTCCACCTATCCACTCCACCCTCTCCTCCCTGACCTATCACCTTCATCCCCTCCCCCACTCACCCATTGTACTCTATGCTACTTTCTCCCCACCCCCACCCTCCTCTAGCTTATCTCTCCACGCTTCAGCTTTATTCCTGATGAAGGGCTTTTGCCCGAAATGTCGATTTTGAAGCTCCTTGGATGCTGCCTGAACTGCTGTGCTCTTCCAGCACCACTAATCCAGAATCTGGTTTCCAGCATCTGCAGTCATTGTTTTTAACCTCACCTCCAAATGGCCTATTTTGAAACTATGATCAGGAAAACATCCTCCCTGTATTTAGTCTGTTTAACACTGTTAGAATTTTATATGTTTCAATCAGATCCTCTCTCTTTCTTCTGAACTCTAGTGAACATAGGCCCAGTTAATCCAACCTCTCCTCACAGGACAGTCCTGTCATTCCCAGTATCAGCCTAGTGAACAATGTTCTCTCTGTGCTGTGCACAAAACCATGCCAATGTTCCTCACATGATAACCAGCATTGGCATTGACCTCCATTTCTGGAAGTTGCTGCTGTTCATGAGCTTTGAAAATTAGGGCAAACTCTTCTGGTGAACTTTTGCTGCACTCCTACTATGGCAAGTATATATTCTCTGAGATGGGGAGGTCAAAATTGCACATAATACTCCAGACACTGTCTCATCAACGTCCTATATAATTGCATTAAGACACCCCCCCTTCTTTTTGGAAGACTTGTGGCTTATCGTGTAGCCATGAATTCCAGATTCGAGTCCTAGCCTGTTATTAATGATGACCAAGGAAGATGTGTCCATTTCACGACCAGCTTATCAACTTGTAGATTCTTCCAAAACTTTCTAATGATAAGTTGTCAACAGCAGGAGATATTCCTGTTGATGAAAAGAATGTTGGAGCCTCTACCATCAGTGCCAATAACTCCAGACCAACGTAAAAGCGTTTATTACCATAATCTGCACAGTGCATAGCTCATATTTAATGCTTTTGTAGTGTGATATTGGTAATGAATGCAGATTTTCCAATGTTGCAAGGCCATTCCCTGCCAGGTATTTCCTGGAGATTGGGTAAGGACAGATGGAGAGATTGTCCGTTGGTGTTGTTTTTGCAACGTATTAGCTAGTGTTTAATGTGTTACTAGAGATGGTTATGGTTGGCATGCTGATTCTGTCCACTTCTGGGTGTGAATGCAGACAATGAAGCCAGATTGCAAATAAGCAGAGTATAAAAATACTTGCATTTACATAGCAACTTTTCTCAGTAGGCATCAGTCATCCCAGCTAATGAAGTACTTTTGCACTCTAATCACTGTTGTAATGTTGGAATCACAGCACCAATCTTTACCCAGCAAACTGCCACAAACAGCAATGTGACAATGACCTATAGCCATTTTTCTGATGCTGATTGGAAGATACTTATTAGGCAGGTCACTGGAGATAACTCCTTCAGAAGCAGAACCATGCAATTTCTTACATTCATCTGAGGAAATGGGTTAGGCCTCAGATTAGTGTCTCATCTGAATGACAGCACAGCACTCCCTCAGTACTACATTGAATATCAGCATTTAGCTTTACCTCAAGTGCTGGAATATGGCTTGAACTCAATCTTACCCTGTAAAAAGAGAGCCTATTATCCAATGCCATGACAGAATTGAAGATTGACATTAACTACTATATTTCCAATGTAGAAGCAGAGACTTGGCTTCTTTTTAATTTTTTTAAAACAAATTTAATGCACCACTGAACTGTATGAATGCCTTTACGCTTAATATAATGTTTGCTCTTGTCTATTATGTCAAAGCATCTCTAATCTTTATTTCACACTGAACAACGTTTTGGAGAGAAACAAATAATTCTTACACCTGTGCCCCACAGATGTCATTCAGATTAGTAATCTCTTTTATTTTGTGTGGTGCAATCTCTAAAGAATGTTGGTCAGGAGCAGAGCACCAAACGGTTTTGCGATAATCTCTGAAAAGTGGTCCTGATACAAGGTCCAATCTTAAACTTTAGAATTATGTAAATTCTACATCGGAGTGATGTAAGAGTGATTGTTTTTCTTTTAAGAAGACAAGTTTCCTGCGACTTTCCACTGTTTGTTCCAATTCAACATGTTATTTTCTAGACTTAAATTGGTGCTGTTACTGTGTTTTAAACCAATATGGGAATTTAGGGTATTGAACTGATTTTTGAGTTTGGGTGTGGTTGTGAATTGGCTGAATCTTTTCCTTCAGTGTATATGAAAATTGGATAAAGTGCACAATTAGCAGATAGACAAAATTTTTCCCTGGACAAGGTCTCTACCTCCCAACGTTGGTGGTGAGTCCTGCATTCCTTGGACCGGCTCACCTGCATCCATTTAGAATCATAGAACCATTAGTGGGCTTCAGGTGGATTTTCCAATTCCAATTGGAAGGAGGTCTTGCCCCAGCAATCTATTGTCCAATCAAAGGGGCAGCAGCTTCCTATCCCTGCAGCATCACAGGGAGCAGTGGCCACTACTGGGACTGCAGGCAATCCCAAAGAGGAGACACCAGTAGAGTACGGAATAAAAAGGCAAATCAGCAGTCTTTCTGAGACCAAATTGGAAAGCCCAGGAGAAAAGGGGTGTGGTGGGGAGCCAGAGTCATTAGAGCAAGGTGGGGTGAATTAACTCCAAATACCCACACCCCTTACTGGTGACACACTCTCCAGGATTTACCCAGCAGTCTAAAGTCACGGTGCTGGCCTTCCTGCCTGTAGAAAAGTCTCAGCGGTGACCTTAGATGGTCATCAGTTGGGGCATCAGTTGTTCAGAAGTGAGGAAATCCTCCAACCACTCACCTTCTACTGGTAATACATCTTCATGCAGGACAGGAGGCAGATATGGTGCCCCCAGCAGTACACCACATTTTGTCTCCTACTTCCTCCATTTCTTCTTCTGAGGTCCATAAAAATCCAGCCCTGATTTCTAAAAACCTGTTTTCTGTCACATCCGAACTCAAAATGACTGCTAATGCTTCCAAATTGTTTTGTTTTTAGCTCTGATTCATGCAGTAATTGGACCTGTTCAGTTTAAAACTATGATTAAGACATGATCAAAATAACCTAGCTAAGTAACATTGTTGATATTCCATGCATCTTGTAGCTTCACTTTGGAAAATGCATCAGATTGGTGCAACTCCAAATAACATATCGCTGTTTTGACCTTGAAAGGAATTAATGTTGTTGGAGAAATGGATCCTTACTTATTAAATTTCTTTTGAAACGTCATCAGACAATCTATGGTGGGGATGTGGGGGTTTGGGGGGCACACTTCAGATTGTAATGACTAGGAGAACTTCAACTCCCTACCCCCACTCCACCAAGGACATGCCAGTCCTGGGCCTCCTGCACTGCCACATCCAAGCCACCCGACGCCTGGAGGAAGAACGCCTCATCTTCCGCCTTGAGACCCTCCAACCACACAGCATCAACATTGACTTCACCAGTTTCCTCATCTCCCCTCCTCCACTTCATCCCAGATCCAACCCTCCAACTCAGCACTGCCCTCTCCTACCCACCCATCTTCCTTCCCACCTAACCACGCCAACCTCCCCTTGATCTATCACCATCACCCTCCATCTGCATCTATCCCTCACCTTCCCAGCTAACTCACCTCCACCCCCATCCTCCTACTTATCTCGCAGCCCCCTTCCCCTCCACCACCTCCCCCCTCCCTCCCACCCCCCAATTCCTGATGAAGGGCTTATGCCCAAAACGTCAACTCTCCTGTTCCTCGGATGCTGCCTGACCTGCTGTACTTTTGGACTTCAGATTGTTGTAGGCCGGTTGTGAATCAAGCCCCAGCATGAAATTATTTCTCACCAGACCGCAGCAGCTGTCACAGGATCATGAAAGTCTAAAGATATTCTATTCTTGCCATCATATTGTTGGGCAGTCATAATGGATTCTTGCGTTCTTCTTTCATTGGATGTTGGCATTGCTGGTAAGGCCAGCATTTGTTGCCTATCCCAAATTGCCCTTAAAGTGAATAGCTTGCTGGATCATCTCCGAATTGTGTTAAAAGTTAACCACATTGCTGTGGATCTGCATACAGGCAGACCAGGCAAGAACAGCAGATTTACTTTCCTGAAGGGAAGGAGTAAACAGATGGTTTTTTATGATTTTTGATAATGTTTTCATGGCACCATCACTGGCTTTTTAACTCTAGGTTTATTAGTTAAGTTTAAGCTCCACCTCTGCTGTGGTGGGATTTGAACCTGTCTCACACAGTGGTTAACTTGAACCGCAGTGGCGTTACCAGGTGGTGCCCCTGTTTCCTCCACGTTGGGCTTTCCTGACCTGTCAATTAATTATCTTTGCTGTGGTCAGCTTGCTCAGATGGTAAGTTGTAAAACTAGCAGTGCTCCTACACAGTTTTCTGCACAATGGGTGTTTTGTAAATGTAACATAATTTCCAGCTTTTGTGCATAGATTTACAGACTTGGTTTCTAATAAAATATTCAATATTTGTGTGTTGTATGTGTCTCAAATATCTTAAATTATTCAAATGAGCATCACTGCTCAATAATATTGAAGAGATGCTTATTAATTAGCCAACAGTGAGTATTTTTTAGGAAATTAAGTTATCATAGACAATTTTCAGTATCACATTTCCAACTCATCTCTTCCTTTTTGTATTCGCAGACAGCAATTTTATCCTCGCAAATGCTCAGGTGTACCGCGGCTTTCCCATTGTGTACTGCTCAGATGGATTCTGCGACCTTACTGGCTATGCTCGCACTGAAGTCATGCAGAAGAATTGTGGGTGCCGATTCCTGCATGGAGCAGAGACTAATGACCAGGTTTTTGTGCAGATTGAAAAAGCACTTGACAGCAAGCAAGAGTTTCAGGGAGAAGTGCAATTCTACAAGAAATCAGGTAAATGTTTGGTTTTGAGTGTTGTGTGCTTGTGTCACATCCATTTCATCAGACCACAGGGAGTAGAAGTAGGATATTTAGACCATTAACTGCTCCGCCTTCAATGGCTGATCTCATCATCCACATCTCCACTTTCCTTTTCTGCCTGTTTCCCATAGTCTTTGATTCCCTTACTGCTTAAAAACTGTCCACCTCAGCCTTGAATTTACACAATCACTCAGTCTCTACTGCCCATTGTGATAATTAATGACACAGATCCACTAACCTTTGAGAGAAGAAATTCCTCCTTAGCTGTGTCTTAAAGGGATAAGGTTATTTTGAGATTATTTCCTCTTGTCCTAGACTCCCCCACAAGGGGAATCAATCTTTCCACATTTACCCTGATAAGTCCCCTAAGAATTACATACGTTCTAATAAGGTTGCCTCCCATCCTTCTAAACTCCAATGAGTATAAAAGCAATTCAGCCTCTCCACAAAATGCATCTATATCTGGACTCAGCTTCCAATGCCAACGGGCCTAAAACTATTCACAGTATTTCAGCTGTGGTCTGACTAGTGCTTGTATAGTTTCAGAAAAACCTTCCTACTTTTATGCACCATTCCCTTTGAAACAAAGACCTTGAGATGAATTTATTCCACATTTTATCTGGTTAAGAAAATTTTTAATGTCAATGTTCCAAGGGAGTTTAATAAATATCAAAGCTTGTGTCTGTACTGACAGCTCTGGTCGCCACATTACGAAAAGGACGTGGACGCTTTGGAGAGGGTGCAGAGAAGGCTTACGAGGATTTTGCCTGGTATGGAAGGTGCTAGCTATGAAGAGGTTGAGTAGGTTAAGTTTATTTTCACTAGAAAAAAGGAGATTGAGGGGGGACCTGATTGAGGTTTACAAAATCATGAGGGTATAGACAGGGTGGATAGAGACAAGCTTTTTCCCCAGGGTGAAGGATTCAATAACCAGAGGTCATGCTTTCAAAGTGAGAGGTGGGAAGTTTAAGGGGAATACACGCGGTAAGTACTTCACACAGAGGGTGGTGAGCATTTGGAACACGTTGCCAGCAGAGGTGGTAGAGGCAGGCATGGTAGATTCATTTAAGATGCACTTGGACAGATGCATGAGTAGGTGGGGAGCAGAGGGATAAAGATGCTTAGGAATTGACCGACAGTTTTAGACAGTACATTTGGATCGGCTCAGGCTTGGAGGGCCGAAGGGCTTGTTCCTGGGCTGTAAATTTTCTTTGTTGTTCTTTGTATAATGCACGGTTTATTACACCTGTGCTATCAAGCAAAGTTAATGGGAAGAAAACATTTCATTGGCATCTCCATTTTTAGGCGATCATGCATATATTGCCAGAAAATGCCATTTTCACTTCACATTTCAAATATACCAGACAACTGTAAATCTGCCTGAGATCATAACTGCTGCCTATTGAGGAGAATCCCCTGATAAAGTGAATAACCCTTTATCTCAATCACCAAAGCTGTTGGATCAACACCGTTCTATCAATTATTCATACTTTATTCAAGCACTTTCATTCTGGAATATTATATAGCCACACTGCTCTCATCCCTAAGTAAATTTCCAAAATCTTAAATCTTATATAAAGCAGTTTTGAGCTTTTCAGTAGAGATTCCAACATTTTTATTGCTGATTTACATCTCAAAGGTCAAAGTGTTTAAAGGTTACAGGCTCGTGATATCCTGTGGGGCTCTCGAAATCTCACTGCCTGTGCTTGGCAGTGTCAGTATTGTGTTTCAGTGATATTACTGAGCAACATCTGGCAAAGCCAGTTTGTTGTTTTGCAGCCCACAGCATTAGCTGGGATTACAGATAAAATCAAAATTGCTCAGATACTGGAGATCTGAATTCCAAATTATGTAATGAAACTCAGCAGGTCTGGTAGCATCTGTGGAGATAAAAACAGAGTTAACATTTTCGAGTCTGATTTGATTCTTCTTCAGAACTGTGGTTCTGGAATTGACCCTCATCAAGCCCGTATTGTCCCGTTTCTACATTTATTATGATTAGATTAGATTATCTACACAGTGTGGAAACAGGCCCTTCAGCCCAATTAGTCTACACGACCCTCCAAAGAGTAAACCACCCAGACCCATTCCCCATATTTGCCTCTAACTAATGCACCTAACTCTATGGGCAATTTAGCATGACCAATTCACCTAACCTGCACATCTTTGGACTGTGGGAGGAAACCAGAACACCGGGGGAGAATGTGCAAACTCCATACAGACAGACAGTCACCCAAGGTTGAAAACAAACCCAGGTCCCTGGTGCTGTGAGACAGCAATGCTAACCACTGAGCCACCATGCCGCCCATTATTATCCTATAATGGACTCCATTTTCCTTCATGCCACTCCACTGCCAATAATAAATTGATGGTAGATTATCTTCCATTTCTGACTTGTCTAATAAACAATCAAGTAGAGCTTTCAGTTTCTCAATAATCTGCCCCCTTTTCTCAATGGATGTTTATATGGCACCTTCTCAAAGATGTGAAATGATTTGAATCACACTCCTTCTCCAGGAATTTCTTGCAGTGAATATTATTATGTTTAGTCGCTGAGCTTTTCCTGATCAGTTGGCCTCCTCATGTTTAGTTACCCTAACCCCTTTTGAATTGATTTATATTATTTTCAAGTTGAGTTGACCAAAACAAATTGACCTATTCCATCACTGACTGCTCATTGATTTGCAAACTGTAACTTTTGAATCCTGTTACAGCATGAGAACTAGGAACAGAGGAGACTATTCAGCCCCTCAAGCCTGTTCTGCTATTTAATATGATCATTGCTGATCTCGTCTCCGTCTCAACTACTCTTTCCTGCCTGCTCTCCACAGCCCTTCAGCCCATGACGAACTAAAAATCTATCTTCTCCTTAAATTTACTCAATGTTCCAGCCCTAATCCACCACACTCTGGGCTAGCAAATTCCATATATTTATAACTCGTTGTGAAAAGTTATTTCTCCTCATCTGTTTTAAACCTTTCCTAAAACAATGATATCTTGTTATAGATTGCCTCACATGAGGAAGCATCCTTTCTGCATATACATTGTTAATCCCCTTTAGCATCTTATATTCCTCAGTTAGATAGAACATAGAACAGTGCAGCCCTTTGGCCCGTGATGTTGTGCTGAACATGCCGGCAGTCTCGTCTGCCTGCAATGATCCATATCCCTCCATTTCTTGCATATTGATGTGTTTATCTAAAAGTCCCTCAAATGCCCTTATATCTGCCTCAATCACCACCCCTAGGAGCATGTTCCAAACTCCTACCATCTGTGTGAAAAACTTGCCCCTCACATCTCCTTTGAACTTTCCCCTCTCACCTTAAATGCATGCCCCCTCGTATTAGACCTTTCACCCCACCTGTGGGAATAAACATTCTGACTGTCAACCTTATCTATGCATCTCATAATTTTATAGACTTTGATCAAGTGTACCCTCAGCCTCTGCCATTCAAGAGAAAACAATCTGAGTTTTTCTAGTTTCTCCTTCTAGCTCATACTCTATAATCCAGGCAGCAACCTGGTAAACCTCTTCTACGCCCTCTCCAAATCCTTCCTGTAATGTGGCGACCAGAAGAGAACGCAATGCTCTAAGTATGGCTTAACCAGAGTCTTATAAAGCTGCATCATGATTTCTTGTACTCAATTCCCCAACAAATAAAGGCAAGCATGCCATATGCCATCTTTACCAGCCATCTACTTGTGTGGTCACTTTGAGATCTCCTCCCATTTATCTCTTCATAAGACAAACCCCTCATCTCTAAATCAATCTAGTGATTCTCTGAACTGGATCCAATACAATTGCATCCCATCTCACATAAAAGGACCAAAATTGTCCATAATACTCAAGGTTTAGTCTCACTAATGCCTTGTACAGTTAAGCAACACTCCCCTGCTTTCATACTCCATTCCTTTTGTAATAAATGCCAAAATTCCATTTGTCTTCCTTATTACCTGCTTTACCTGCATTCTAGCTTTCTGCAATTCATGAACAAGAACACCCAGGTCCCTCTGCACTGAAGCACTCTGAAGTTTCTCTCCATTTCAATAATAAGTTGCCTTTCTATTCCTCTGATCAAAATGAATAACCTCACATTTATCCACATTAAACTTCATCTGCCAATGTGTGGTTCATTCACCTAACCTATATATACCCATTTATAAATTGCTTATTTCTTTATTGCAATTTACTTTCACATCTCTTCTAATGTCATCTGCAAATTTGGTTATGGAACTTTCTATCCTGACATCAAAGTCATTAATATAGATTATAATTAGTTGGGGCCCGAGGACCCAAATCCTGAGGCACTCTACTAATTATGAGAAAGTGAGGACCACAGACGCTGGAGAATCAGAGTCAGAAAGGGTGGTGCTAGAAAAGCACAGCAGGTCAGGCAGCATCCAAGGAGCAGGAGAGTCAAAGTTTCAGGCATTGCTGATGCAGGACTGCGGTCCAAAATGTCAACTCTCCTGCTCCTCAGGTGCTGCCTGACCTGCTATGCTTTTCCAGTGCCACCCTTTTCAACCCTACTAATTATGTCTAGCCAATCAGAAAAGGAGCAATTATCCCTGATTTTTCTGCTTTCAGTTGGTTAGCCAATCCATTAACCAAGCTAATAAATTACCCTTAACCCCAGAATTTTTGTGCTGTCCCAGAAGTTGTTATGGTGCTTCTTGCATCCTTCAGAGATGTCAGAGCGACACTTTTTCTCTTGACATTTTCAACAGACAAGAAGCTGTTAAATGAATTATACTTTGCGAACTGATTTTATTCATACAACTGTATAAACCAATCGGGAAATATGAAGTATTTTAGCAAATATTTGAAATATTCAAGAGGTCATGTAGAATTGATTTGATTAGATTCCCTACAGTATGGAAACAGACCCTTTGGCCCAGCCAGTCCCCACTGACCCTCCGAAGAGTAACCCACCCTGACCCATTTCCCTCTGACTAATGCACCTAACACTATGGGCAATTTAGCATGGCCAATTCACCTGACCTGCACATTTTTGGACTGTGGGAGGAAACCAGAGCACCCGGAGGAAACGCATACAAACACAGGGAGAATGTGCATACTCCACACAGTCAGTTACCCGAGGCTGGAATCGAACCTGTGAGGCTGCAGTGCTAACCACTGAGCCACCGTGCCACCCCATTTGTGGAAAGGAAACAAAGTTAATGTTTCATGTCAATGACTTTTCACCAGAACTTCTGTCGGATCTGCTAAGTATTTCCAGCATCTTTATTAATTCAACAGTTTGATTATTTTATCCATTTTATGTGTCACATTAATTTTGGTCAAAACTTAACAATACAAACTGATTTTCAAATAAAATTCTTTTAAAAACATTTCTGCATTTTAACCTACTCCACTGCTTCTTAACAATAAAGATGCATTCAACTTTAAAATAAAAAAGTTGAGATGCATCAAATTATTTACAGATTTCACTCTGGAACCTAGGAAACTTTTGAGCATTGCAATTATTTCCATTTTGTCAGAAGGAGAAAAAATGGGTTTCTTTTGAGGTGGTGTTTTCATTATTCATAGTACCAGAGTTTTAGCCAATAGATTTGCATAGCGCTAAAACATGAGTAAATTGTAAATATCACAAAACTTGCGTATTAATACCTTATAAGGCATTTTCACACGTAAACAGCAGCAATCTTTACATTGACTGCCAAAAGACTTGCGTTCCAAAACACAATGAGGTGAAAAAGACTCTGAAACATCACTGTATCACTTAAAGTACAAAGTAATTTTCACGCCTTGTCAAAATGCTTGGAAAAAGAGCTCAGCACAGATATTGGCAAAAGGGACTTCAGTGAGGCAAAACAACACTTAATTCGATGAGTACATCCAGACTTCTGCAGTTCATTCAAACATTTTATTCATTTTATTAGGCAGCTTCCAGTGGGATAGAGACAAAAGGGATTTCTGCAAGGAATTTTTTTCTGAAACAATGTATTCAACGTAAGCAGGCTTTACTGCAAAATCTATCCTTACCTTGTAATATAATGAGAATCTGTCATTTACTATAGTTCACAATCATAGTGAACCTAAAACTATGACCCCTCATTATAGATTGCCCAAATGAGGAAACATCCTTTCTGCATCTATATTGTCAATCCTCTTTAGCATCTTATTTACCTCAATTGGGTCTCCTTTCAATCTTCTAAATTCCTAAACTGCTCAATCTGTCTTATCTCAAAAGCCAAAGTTACTTTGATTCATTGAACTCAATCAACTGTATTGTACATGAGCAAACAAGAATACAAGATAAATATTTAACATTTTTACAATTCTAGAATCAACAAGAATTGTAATGGAAATATTGATGGTGGGAGACAG